>NW_028039089.1:0-489 GCF_054177405.1 Leptonychotes weddellii | reverse complement strand
CACATGGAACTTTCTCCAGAAGAGACCACATACTGGGTCACAAATCAGGTCTCAACCTATACCAAAAGACTGATATTTTTCCCTGCATATTCTCAGACCCTAATGCTTTAAAACTGGAGCTCAATCACAAGAAAAAATTTGGCAGAAATTCAAACACTTGGAAGCTAAAGACCATTCTGCTCAAGAATGTTTAGGTCAACCAGGAATTCAAAGAAGAACGTAAAGAATTCATGGAAACCAGTGAGAATGAAAGCACATCAGTCCAAAACCTATGGGATACTGCAAAGGCGGTCCTAAGGGGGAAATACATAGCCATCCAAGCCTCACTCAAAAAAATAGAAAAATTCCGATTTCACCAACTAACTCTACACCTTAAAGAACTAGAGAAAAACAACAAACGATGCTTAAGCCACACATTAGAAGAGAAATAATTAAGATTCTTGCAGAGATCAATGAATTAGAAACCAGAAACACAGTAGATCAGATGAA
>NW_028039088.1:0-489 GCF_054177405.1 Leptonychotes weddellii | reverse complement strand
AATTCTCCTTTTTGATGGGGTCTTTGTCTGGTTTTGGGATCAAGATAATGCTGGCCTCAAAAAATGAGTTTGGAAGTTTTCCTTCCATTTCTATGTTTTGGAACAGTTTCAGAAGAATAGGTATTAATTCTTCTTGAAATGTTTGGTAGAATTCCCCTGGGAAGCCATCTGGCCCTGGGCTCTTTGTTGGGAGATTTTTGATTACTGCTTCAATTTCCTTAGTGTTTCTGGGTCTGTTCAGGTTTTCTATTTCTTCCTGGTTCAGTTTTGGTAGTTTATACATCAACAAACCTTATCCTTATTTACCCTGCTTTTCCTGTTAACCTCCTATTATCCTATTACTGGCCTCCCCACTCCACACACACATCTTTCTTTTGTCATTAGCTGAAGAATGTATTTAAGGTGGTTGTTTGGGCCATCTTGGGGATTTACTCAGTTTCCCTGGATATCTCCAATGTACACATGAGATATACATGTTAATAAAGCTTT
>NW_028039087.1:0-489 GCF_054177405.1 Leptonychotes weddellii | reverse complement strand
GCTGACTGTTTTTAATGTGCAGCACTGCATTTTGGGAAATGGATGTCTGGAGTCTAAATAATAACAGTCTGGGCAATAACATTAAACTCAGAAGCGTCACACCAGCCTTTTAGGAGCTGAATCAATATGGAGAGAGAGAGACCGTTTTATGTAAGAGATGAGGGTGCTGACGTCACAATTTCAGAATAGCTTTCAAGGAAAAATCACTTGCTGATATAAAGAACAAAATGACTGACAATAAATATATGTGAACTACTTCACTGCATGTGAATAAAAAGCCCAAAATAGTCACATCTTGCTAATACATTTCTTCTTTTGACACAATTTCATTATTAAAAATTATCCCTAGGGGCGCCTGGGTGGCTCAGTTGGTTAAGCGACTGCCTTCGGCTCAGGTCATGATCCTGGGGTCCCAGAATCGAGTCCCGCATCGGGCTCCCTGCTCAGCAGGGAGTCTGCTTCTTCCTCTGACCCTCCCCCCTCTCATGC
>NW_028039086.1:0-489 GCF_054177405.1 Leptonychotes weddellii | reverse complement strand
CCTCCCGAATATCGCCTCGGATTCACTTCTCCGCACGTCCTACCTTCCAGAAAGTGGTCGCTTTTCTGTTCAGAGAGTTGTTGCTATTCCTTTCTTCGATCTCCTGTTGAGTTTGTAGGTGTTCAGAATGGTTTGATCCCTATCCAGCTGAATTCCTGAGAGGAGACAAAATCCAGGTCTCCTACTCCTCCGCCATCTTCCTGACCACCACCCTGTTTTCATATCTCTTGGTTAAATAACCAGATGTAGGTATAACTGAGAGTGTAAAATGGTATAATCCCCATGGAAGACAATTCTGGGTATAAGAATCTTCCAGGAACCACTGAAGGACAGGAGCTAGTAGCATAAACTCTGGAGACAGGTTCCCTGGGCTCTCATCAGAAGTCCATTACCCTCTAGCTGTGTGACCATTGGCAAGTTTCTTAACCTCTCTGTAACTCAGCTTCTTCATATATGAAATGGAAATAACTGTATATAACTCACAGGGTT
>NW_028039085.1:0-489 GCF_054177405.1 Leptonychotes weddellii | reverse complement strand
CCACCCAGGCACCCCTCCTTCATTTTAGTTTTAACCAGAAGGGTCATGCTGGGGCATCTATCTAACTTTAATATGCTGTAGGAAATAGAAGTCTAATATTCATCTTTTGAAGCTATCAATATATTATAATTTTTATTAATGAGATTTAATTGACATAACATTAGTTTCAGGTGAATAGCATGTTGTAAATATTGCAAAATAACCACCACTGTAAGTTTAATTAACATCCATTACCACACAGAGTTAGAATTTTTTTTTGTGATAAGAACTTTCTTTTTTAAAGTAAACTCTGTCCCCGACATGGGACTCAAACTCAAAACCCCAAGATCAAGAGTTGCATTCTCTTCCAAGTGAGCTGGCCAGGTGCCCCGAGATGAGAACTTTTAATATCTACTCTCCTTAGCCCCTTTCAGACAATTATTTTAAATTTTTCCCATATCAGTTTCTGTTTTAGCACAACAACCCTATAGAATATATAGTTTAAGTTAC
>NW_028039084.1:0-489 GCF_054177405.1 Leptonychotes weddellii | reverse complement strand
GTATGGAACTAGAGGGTATTATACTGAGCGAAATAAGTCAATCAGAGAAAGACATGTATCATCTGATCTCACTGATATGAGGAATTCTTAATCTCAGGAAACAAACTGGGGGTTGCTGGAATGGTAGGGGGTGGGAGGGATGGGGTGGCTGGGTGATAGACATTAGGGAGGGTATGTGCTATGGTGAGCATTGTGAGTTGTGTAAGACTGATGAATCACAGACCTGTACCTCTGAAATAAATAATACATTATATGTTTAAAAAAAAAAGAGAAAGAAGATAGTAAGAAGTGAAAAATGAAGAGGGGGAATTAGAGGGGGAGATGGTTCATGAAAGACTATGGACTCTGAGAAACAAACTGAGGGTTCTAGAGGGGAGGGTGTGTGGAGGATGGGTTAGCCTGGTGATGGGTATTAAAGCCGGCACATATTGAATGGAGCACTAGGTGTTATACACAAACAATGAATCATGGAACACTACATTAAAAACT
>NW_028039083.1:0-489 GCF_054177405.1 Leptonychotes weddellii | reverse complement strand
TCTGTCTGAGGCAGAGCCTGAACTCTCACCTTGCCGAGGTCAAATGTTACCTCTACCCCTCGTCCACCCTGTGGGCAAGCCACTTGACCCTTCTAAGCTTCAGGTGTCCCACCTGGAAATGGCAATAATACTGTTGCCATTATCAAACTGTTATTGCTCTTTCATAAATTAAATTGGCCCAAACTAAACACAATTATGAGTAATTGGAAGAACAACACTCATGGTGGTAGACTCCATCCTTCCTGTTTCACAGGGGAGGAGCCTGGGATGGGAAAGATGAGAAGATAGAACAGCGGTTCTCAAAGTGTGGTCCCCTGCCTCTCTCCCCCCGCCCCGCCCCGCCCCATCAGCATCACTGGGGAACAGGACAGAAATGCACATTCTCAGACTCATCCCAGACCCAACCAGAATCAGAAACTATGGGGCAGAGCCCAGCCCAGCAGGTGGTTCTGATGCAGTTCCACGCTGAGAATCACTGATGCAGTGATT
>NW_028039082.1:0-489 GCF_054177405.1 Leptonychotes weddellii | reverse complement strand
ACGATGGACTCTGAAAAACAAACTGAGGGTTCTAGAGGGGAGGGGGGTGGGAGGATGGGTTGGCCTCGTGGTGGGTATTGAGGAGGGCACGTTCTGCATGGAGCACTGGGTGTTGTGCACGAACAATGAATCATGGAACACTTCATCTAGAACTAATGATGTAATGTATGGGGATTAACATAAGAATAAAAAAAAAAAATCCTAGGCTCCTTTAGTAGTTTTGAGAGTTCACAATGTGGTGGGTGCTAAAAAAACTAAATCTGACTTCAAGTCTTCTGATTTGGAATAACTCTGGGTGTCCCAAGTGGAAGACTCCCCTGTTCCATCAGGATCTCTTTAGAGTTTGTTTCTCTTTTGTCTTGGCCTCATCCAATATCTGCATAGAATATTCTTCATCTTTTTGTGGTCATTTTCCAAATCTCTGTTTTTTATCATTACCCTAATATTTAAAAATTCAATTAAATTTGATTGCCATGTTAAAAAAATTAG
>NW_028039081.1:0-489 GCF_054177405.1 Leptonychotes weddellii | reverse complement strand
AGCATAAAGAACAGCGACTGATATATTTGTCCTTGTGAACTTGGTCAAGTTATACAAGCAGTGTATATATTCATGTATCCTGACCCACAGCTTACAGCAACACTAGGTTCCCTATCCCTCTGCTTTTGTCAGCCCGAGCCTGAGATAGCTTGACATTGAATAGTCCCATTTAGGGACTGGAGGAAGCAACTTAGCATGAGTCACTGGCCTAAAATATACTTTCTACCCAAATGCCCCGTGCCTGGAATTCGGTGGTGATGGTGGCATTCTCTAGGGTTAATCCTGGCCCCCTTCAAGTGGTACTCCTTTGGAGTGCAAAGTATGTGGGGAAAGGCAGCAATTAAGGTAGAGCATCTGGGGCCGGTTCTGCTTTTGCCCTGAAAGCTGGCAAAAGAGACGATGACAGGGGCCGGAGGCCTTGTGGAGCCTTGGGGGCTCTGATGGTGAATCTCACTGTTCTTCAAATTGTCCAAAGTCCATGCAGATCCC
>NW_028039080.1:0-489 GCF_054177405.1 Leptonychotes weddellii | reverse complement strand
GCACTGTGCTGCCCACAAGTACAGCTACCGTCCGTCACCGTGCGGTGCTGTTACAGTGCCTTTGACTCTATATTCCCTGTGCTGTACCTCTCACCGCATGACTTACTCATTCCATAACTGTAAGCCCGTACTCCCACTGCCCTTCATCCATTTGACCCATCCCCCCACCTCCCTCCCCTCTGGCAAACGTCGGTTTGTTTTCTGTATTTGTGGGTCAGTTTCTGCTTTCTGCTTATTCCTTTGTTTTGTTTCTTAGATTCTACATATAAGTGAAATCCTGTGGTATTGTCTTTGTCTGACTTATTTCACTTAGCATAATACCCTCTGTCCATTCGTATTGTTGCAAATAACAAGATCTCATTCTTTTTTATGGCTGAGTATTACTGCATTGTGTATATATACCACAGTGGCATATCAGTGGACACTTGGGATGCTACCATATCTTGGCTATAAATGAAATGGTACATATATCTTTTCAAATTAGTGTTT
>NW_028039079.1:0-9790 GCF_054177405.1 Leptonychotes weddellii | reverse complement strand
TGAATTGTGTAAGACTGTTGAATCACAGACCTGTACCTCTGAAACAAATAATACATTATATGTTAAAAAAAAAAAAAAAAGAAGAAGATAGCAGGAAGGGGAAGAATGAAGTGGGGGAAATCGGAGGGGGAGACAAACCATGAGAGACTATGGACTCTGAAAAACAAACTGAGGGTGTTAGAGGGGAGGGGGTGGGAGGATGGGTTAGCCTGGTGATGGGTATTAAAGAGGGCACGTTCTGCATGGAGCACTGGGTGTTATACGCAATCAACGAATCATGGAACACTACATCAAAAACTAATGATGTAATGTATGTTGATTAACATAACATAATAAAAAAAAATCAGCAGGGAATTCCTCCCTAATCCCTTTAGCATACTGAATTTCTTTTCCACTCACACTTGAAATGAAAATAAGGACTTTGGGGGTTTTATGTAGAGGTATACTCTTAGATTATCACTTTTGGTGAGTTCAAGTGTTCATTTTTCATATCTCTCAAAAATGTAAAAACAGAAGCTTAAGGTCTCCAGAATTTGGTAGTCCAAGATTATAATCAAGTTTTGGAGTTCTCTTATTTCCCAAAAGATTGTATTTTCACCATATTCTTGTATTCTTTTTTTGTTTTCTTCTTCATGGTAGTATTAAATTTCTGCTTACAACTGACTACATCTTAAGGCAAATTTAATGATTTTGTTTTTATTATCCAGGTCTTATTTCCATCTAAAATTTATAAAGAAACAATGTCTCTACATTCTAATTTGTTATTTTTCTATTATTTCTTTAAAGATTTTATTTATTTTATTTAGAGAGACAGAGAAAGAGAGAGAGAGAAAGAGAGAGAGTGTGTGTGCAGGCAGGGGGAGGGGCAGAGGGAGAGAGAGAATCCCAAACCAACTCAGCGCAGAGCCCATGGGGCTCAATCTCAGGAACCTGAGGCAAAATCAAGAGTTGGATGCTTAACCGACTGACCCACCTAGGCGCCCCTTATTTTTCTATTATTAAATACAGTGTTTCTCTCCCACAATACTGGTACTTTCAAAGCTCACTAATTACAATTTTCTTTAAAATTTTCTATCCTGTAACTGCAGATTTTATTTTCTGATAAACACACACACATCTAGATATTTTTTTAAAAAATTCTTAACTTGAAAGATCCCAGATATATTTCTATTTTCATTGTGAAATTGAAATTTACATTTGAAAGGTTACCTCTTATTTTACCCATAGACATAGCTTCTCTACAAATATATACCTTCCTGGATTCATTTTCAGATATTAATAGGTCAGTGAATTCTTTACATTTTTAGTCACTTATACATTTGTTTAAAATTGGTAATAATAATGATACCATTTATTAATCAAATTAGTTCACCAAATAGTTTTGGGCTTACACTATTAGTTACAATCTTAGGATACAAAGTTACACCAGGAAGATAACATCTGTAGCTTAACAGAACTTAAGTTCTACTGCTGGAAATAGATAAGTAATTGCAATGAAAGGGTGTATATGTTATGGTCTGGTAAATATAAGGTAGGTATAAGATGATTGGAAAGATGTGCTATACAGAGAAACAGTTTCCAAATCTATGAGGATGTTTCAAGCATGATAAACAGCATGCTACAAGCACTAGAGATAGACAAAGCATATCGTATTGGAGACTAAGTTAGGAGAGTTACTGTATCATGACAGACAAATAAAAATGGAGATAACATACACTGTCTTATACTGTTTGTGCTGTGGATAATATAAGCAATGAGTGACCCTAATCTTGCCCATAACTTACTAAGTATTTTCAATGGAAACAATTCTTAAATTTGTTTCTGTTTTCTGTTCATTTTAGAAAAAGTTGTTAAAGAAAAAATGATTTCCTATGATTTGTACCTGAATCATGTACTTAGAAGAAAATCTTTTCACAACAGATGTGCTATATAAAGAATATCAGGATGCACTGAAATCACTCATATCCTTTCTTTTATGACATGATTGCTCAGTTAATTATATGCATCTTAAACATGTAAAGAAAAGAGAACAGATGGTAAAGGCTTAGTTAAGAAGAAATAAGTCCATGAAAATAACCTTCTCCAACATAACTTGAATTTCCTCTCTCAAATTATTTTGTTCTATGGATCAGAAAATGATGCTATTATTGAAGAAAAAGGAAAATTCAAGAGCATAACTCTAATATCAAAGTCACTAATGTATCCCAACAGGTGTCACATTACTGCTATTGCTAGTCAAGAACAAACAAAAAACAGCATTTCTTAAATGCCCATAGTGAACAAAACTTTGCTTGAAAGAAGATAGTAAACTTCTGGGTTGAGAAGACAATTATTTGGAACCTTAAAATCCTTCCTAATCCATATGTTTTGTAAATGAAATTATAAACAGAGTAAACCTACATTAATCTCTATTATATAGAGATCATATGGCTAGAAGAGGGGATCCACTCCTCTTTAAAAATAAATACATAGGAGTGCCTGGGTGGCTCAGTCATTGGGTGTCTGCCTTTGCCTCAGGTCATGATCCCAGGGTCTTGGGATTGAGCCCCACATGGAGCTCCCTGCTCCGCGGGTAGCCTGTTTCTCCTTCTCCCACTCCCCCGGCTTGTGTTCCCTCTCTCGCTGTGTCTTTCTCTGTCAAATAAATAAATAAAATCTTAAAAAATAAAAATAAAAATAAATACATATATTACATAGACACAGATACACACACACACACACACACACACACACAAATTGAGCTTTCTTTGCCAGGCTTTTGTAATCCATCAAAGTATATCCATTCCTTAGCTCATTTAGAAACCTGGTGTCATTTTTATTGCCTCTTTCTTACTACCAGGCCCCATGAATTCAATTTTCAAATCACACTGACTTTTTCCAAAAGGAGCCCCCTTACCCATCTCCATGAATCCATTCTTTTTTTTTTTAAAGATTTATTTATTTGTTTGAGAGAGCGAGAATGAGAGAGAGAGAGAGAGTACATGAGAGGGGGGAGGGTCAGAGGGAGAAGCAGGCTCCCCGCTGAGCAGGGAGCCCGATGCGGGACTCGATCCCGGGACTCCAGGATCATGACCTGAGCCGAAGGCAGTCGCCCAACCAACTGAGCCACCCAGGCGTCCTCCATGAATCCATTCTTACCTATTTATAATCCATTCTCCTCAAAGCTTCTCAAAACTTTTATGGGATCCTTTTGAAATGTTAATCTGAACCTGCAACTTCTATGGTTAAAACCTTTTAATGGGAAAACAAACAACAACAAAAACAAACAAATCTCAGGAATTGCTACATTTTCCAGTATCTGCCTTACTCTATAGCTACTTCTGGTTATTTTAGGCTCAGCTCACTAGTGTTACAGAATAAAGATTACTGCAAAGACTATTAGAATCAAAGTTAAACACATTTAGCTCAGTTACTTCATGTTTTCAATAGGATTATTAATAAGAACTATTATATAGGATAGTTGTAGCCATTCAGCAAAAAATGTGTCTTTTTTCCGATAGAACATCCTTTTTTAATTTTAGTTTTATTAAGGTATGACTGATAAATTGTGTACAATACACAGATATTCAAAATGTACGTGATGGTGATTTGATATATGTATATATTGTGAAAGGATCTCCCCATCTAGTTAATTAACACATCTGATAGAACATTCTTTTTTTTTTAAGATTTTATTTATTTATTTATTTATTTATTTATTTATTTATTTGACAGAGAGAGATAGAGAGCACAAGCAGGGGGAGTGGCAGACAGAGGCAGAGGGAGAAGCAGGCTCCCCGCAGAGCAGGGCGCCCGACGTGGGACTCCATTCCAGGACCCTGGGGTCATGACCCGAGCTGAAGGCAGATGCTTAACCAACTGAGTCACCCAGGGACCCCAATAGAACATTCTTAATATGCAATCTATACATTTGGTTTCTGCAATAATAATAGGGTCACTTGTCTTTTGGAAACAGGAGTTATCTCAATTATACATATTTACCAGAGTTTGAATGCATGACAGAAAAAGACTATGTTTCACTTACCATTATTTTCAAATGCTTCACCCTCTGCCTGGCCCCTATGTCAAAATACTTGATTGAGTGATTGCATGTCAGGAATAGAGAGATCATATAAATAAGTATAGAATGTGACCTAAATCTATCCTTCAGTTATAGTGTTCTCTTTTAGGATATGATATTAGTGTAACCCAGTGATTATTCAAGGGAAAAATTGATCATATTTCTCAGACATATGCCTGGCTAGATTCTCCAGTAGACTTGTTTTCTCTACGACAGGGAATCAAACCTTTCGTATTATGTTCTCTTAGCAGTACCACCCCCTTCAGCAGCTTGCTTTATTAGTGTCCCTACCTTACATCACACAAGGTGGTTGCCAGGTTTATGCTGAAAAGAAGAGTGGCAGAAAGCTATCTTCATAAGTGGGTCTTAACTTCCTCATAGCTCCCAATTCTCTTGTTTCACATTTACAAGAGGTCCTGGCCCTACTGTAAAATGAAAATCTGATATGTAGTCTTCCATCTTGTGTAATGTTGCTTTTAACATGAAATGAAAACAAAAAAAATGTTAAAGGAAGAAGCACACTAGTCTTGGAATCTACTGTTCTGATACTGTCTGTATCACATTTTACAGATGACCTTCAAATTTTTACACTTGTTCATCACACTTTTATATTTGATATACTTCTATTAATCTGGGTGGGTGGAAAGGAACCACAGTAGCCTCCCTGCCTGCTCTACGTCTACAGACAATGAACAGGATGTATTTTGGTCTCCACATATGGATGTAGAGGAAGGGGAATCTGTAGGACCCCTACAGAATTTCATTTTGTCTGTGCTGAGAGGTGGGAAACCGTTCGGGTCTCCCTAGCCTCCAGCAGGATGCCAGATCATGGGGACCACTGGCAGCTTTTCCTTCACTATCAATGCAGGATCTAGTCACCCTTAAAGTTCATCTTCAAATTTTATAAAACATGAGCTATTTGAATGTAACTAATTATGAAAGCTGAAGGAGTATTTCTAGGATCAGGCCTCAAAGTGGTATGTGGCCCTGAACTTCTGGAGCCTATTATGTCAGCTCTACTTTCATCTGGGTCTGGGACAGTACAGGGTCTGTTTCTGACTTGGCTAATGGGTCTTCCTGCTCCTTGCTTTTTTTCTGGGGCTGAAGCCACTGAAAGCAGTTCCTTATGTTTTGTTTTGTTTGCTTTTTTTTTTTTTTTTCTCATTTTCTTCTTTTTCTTGTGTGTGTTCTGTGACAGGACTGGCAGGGTCTTGTCTCCAAGGGTCATAGGTATTCAGGTGTCTTTTCCTCTGATTTGGGCATCCCACCATTTTTTCAGCCCAATGACCCACTTTGGGGCACACAGTATTCCTTCTCTCAGCCATTTGGACTATCATCATTTTCTGGCTCTTCCTTGCAGCCAAATCTTGGCCTGTTCTTGCTGTCACAGGATTTTTTCCTCTGGCCTCCTTATTGGTATCTAATACCTGGGAAGCTTCTAGGACACACTATGCCTACTCTGGGTATACTTTTCTGATAATACATAAATGTCACTTTTATAAATGTAATTAAATAACAGGCTTACATAATTTTGTGCACTCAGACGGTGCATCTTTACTTCCTGCTAAATAGATATCACCATATCATTTCTTATTCTTGATGACTTAAAATGTTTTTATGAAGTGGAAAAAATTAAGACATTCATGAAGCAGAAATTGTATGATTGCATAATCAGTTCAAGAGAATGTAAGCAGCAGTCAGGAGTCAGATATTTGTCAATCCTGCCTCATTTTCCTGTGTTTTTTATTTAACAGCAAAGTTAATCCTTGGCTGGGACTTAGCTCCTCATTCACCAGTTCTGCCATTTCTAGAATTCAAACTGAGTATGAAATGAACCATATTTAACTAGACCCAGACATCTCAATTCCCTTCCAAAAATGGATAGTTGTTTTATCTTCACAATTAAATTGAATTGTTTCAATACCCAGGTATTGTGCTTCTGTGATATAATCTGATTTGCAGCATCTCTTTCTCCTATCTTTCCATTCCCCCATCATGTAATTATTGTCCTTAAAATGAGTTGTTTTTTTTTTTACCTTATTACTTTGTTTAGGCCCTCATTCCAAATTTTTGGTAAAAGTGACTTATAAAGCAAATCCCTTACCAAGACTCAGTGCAACATTATTATTCAAATTTCCCTGAAAAATATGGAAGTTCTGCTCTTAAACTCAAGTCCATGTCCTGCTCCATTGGAATAAGTCCCCAAGTGTCAAATGTTTGATGGTTGCAATATGATAAAATTAGACATTTGGCTATGAATTTTAGAGATATAAAGATGTAGTCTTTAAAGGAACCCAAACATTCACTTTTATTAAAGCTATTCTATTCCATATGATCTTCCAACACAGGTAACTGTAATAGAACCAAATACCATATGATTTAGTGATGACTCTGGGATAAAAGCAAGATACTTAATTGTCAGGATGTGAATGAAAATAGTTTTTAAATTCCATATTTGCAAAAGTGTCACTTGACTGGAAGACTGTGGTTATTCCCAGTGTGTCACTGATATGAAATAGACTACAGAATAAATATACTAGACTCCAACAAACATATTTTAGACTTTGGAATTCCTTGACCTGTTAATATGGAACATGGGAAGGATGACTCAAGTTAAAGTCTGATACCAGAATATTATGCAAGTAAAGCTCACTAATTCCCACATTTACAACCATTTTAGAAAGCATATTATAAATTTCAGGCATTTTTTTTAAAAGATTTTATTTATTTATTCATGAGAGAGAGAGAGAGAAGCAGAGGGAGAAGCAGGCTCCCAAGGAGCAGGGAGCCCGATGCGGGACTCGATCCCAGGACCCTGGGATCATGACCTGAGCCGAAGGCAGACGCTTAACCGTCTGAGCCACCCAGGTGCCCAATTTCAGGCATTTTTTTACAGAGATTTTTCAGTTTCCACAGCATTCCCCTCCTTGTGCTAAGTTCTTTTTATCTTGCACTGTGAGAGAGATTTTTTTTTTAAAGATTTTATTTATTTATTTGAGAGACAGAATGAGATAGAGAGCATGAGAGGGGGGAGGGTCAGAGAGAGAGGCAGACTCCCTGCTGAGCAGGGAGCCCGACGTGGGACTCAATTCCGGGACTCCAGGATCATGACCTGAGCCGAAGGCAGTCGCTTAACCAACTGAGCCACCCAGGCGCCCAAGAGATGTTTTACTGTACAACAAACAATGGTCCCTACACTCACTGATCCATTGAAGGAGCCATACATACATATGTGTATATATATGTATGTGTATATGTTTATATATATATGTTTATATTATATATATAAGCAATATGATATAATTATATATTATGTTATATATTATATAGAACAATTATTACATAACATTATATATAAAAATAAAATACATTATTATATTATAATATACCTACACATACTACAATTTGTTCATCCCATTCATCCCTCAATGGTGATGGACACTTAGGTTGCTTCCATTTTGGGCTATTGTAATAATGCTGCTATGGACACGGGTGTACAAATATCTCTTTAAGACTCTGCTTTCAATTCTTTAGGGTACATACCCAGACATGGAGTTGCTGGACCATATGTTAATTCTGTTTTTAATTTTTAATTTTTTGAAGAACCACCATACTGTTCTCCATAGCGGCTGCACCATTTTACATTCCCAACAATAGTGCACAACGGGTCCAAATTCTTCATATTTAAGCAGATTTTTAAGAGAAATTTTATTAATATAATGTTTTTCTATTGACTTTAGCTTTGTCACATTCTCAAGTTGGCTTGAAAACCCCTAACTTGTTCAAAAATTACTACTCTAATGAAAATAATGGACTTGGAGATTATACTTAGCTCGATTTGTTTCCTAAACCTGCTATTTACTATCTGTGTGGACTTGGGGAAGTTATTTAATCTACCTAGGACTCTTTTTCATTGGACTATGATGAAGACTAGGTGGCAGAGCCCATGTAAAGTCCACACACAGTCCCCTCTTTGTAGTATCTCAGTAAATTTCAGCTACCACCTCATACTTCTACTTGCCTTTCATTAAGCAGAGAAAGTACAACTCTTGTGAGAGTCTGCCAATTCCATTTCAATTCTTCCCTTCTTCTAGAGTAATAGAAACTGTGATTTACCAGAGCATGCACTTGCCCACAATAAAGACTATTTCCAAGCTTTCCTGAATGTGGTCATGAGAAAAAATAGAACTGTTGTATATAACAGGTGGACAGTTTCATTCAAGCAAATGGCATTGCTCTCCTGTATCACCCTTTACTTTTATCTGCTGTTTTAAGAATGGATATGTTAGATGGAGCTGAAGCA
Source organism: Leptonychotes weddellii (assembly GCF_054177405.1). Classification (NCBI taxonomy): domain Eukaryota; kingdom Metazoa; phylum Chordata; class Mammalia; order Carnivora; family Phocidae; genus Leptonychotes; species Leptonychotes weddellii. Next base: position 1,427 of record NW_028039079.1, on the reverse strand, counting down.
GGCATCTTGAATCACAAGTTAAAATGTTCTTGATGAAAATCACAGAATAAGAAGATAAAATAAATGGGATTTCTGGACATTGTTGGCTTTCATATCAATCCTGCCACTTGTCTGACTTTAAAGATCAACTTTTATCTTCATTAAGCTGTTACTATTTTATATTTTTGTCATCCAGGGCTGAAATTAGTCTTACCTAATACAAAAATTTGACCAAAAGCATACAAGAATAAGTGTGATGGTAAACAGGTCAAAAAATATGGTTTCAAATCATAGCTCAACTTTTTAGTTAAATGACTATAGGCTTAAACATTATGTCCCTCAGTATGTTCATTTTTAGAGAAGAAATAATAATAAAATCCATATATGTTGTAAGAATTAAATGAAATAATTCACATGTATCTAGAGTAGAAGTCAGTAAATTAAAACGTGGGGCTCATATCTGGCCTGTAGGTCATATCCTGCTATTTCTTTAAATACATTCTGTAACTAAATTTTTATTGGAACGCAGACATGCCATTTGTTTATGTATTGTTTTTAGCTACTTTCATGCGAGAATGGCAGAATTGCATAGTTGCAACAGATACCTTATGGCCTGCAGACCCTAAAATATTTATTATTTAGCCCTTTACAGAAAGTTTGCAGACCCCTAATTGAGAACATAGAAACTGACCATTCGTGTATTTTCTATGAAATCCTTATAGTAAGTTGTTGTCTTGCTTGTAAAGTGATTACAGCTCCAATCAATTCTTATTATGCATATATTTAAAGATGGTTTTTGAGAGAGGAGTATGAAATTTTACTACTCCAGCAGTGTTTACTTGAGGTCTATGGCATACATCTACCAAAGGCTAATGTATGTTATAGCTTTAGTTTGTAGCCTCAGAGCAGAGAATAACAGATAGGTCAATACCAGATGAAACCCATGATCCATTAATTACTATTATGGGTGAAAAACCCAGTCTACATACATGCTCTTTCCCAACTAATTTAAGATTCTTCTCCTTACGGGATGCAACCTTCACATATTAAGAAAACCGCCAAGCATAATCAATGAATTTAAACCCAATTGAACTGATCTACCTCAGGTGCTAAACATCAATGATTCAAACAAAATAAGTAACCTGAGACAAAACATGTGGAAGTGTTAAAAGATCCAGCTCCTTCTTATATGGCCAACACAGTGTTTGATTTGAAGGAATCCTATTTACCCTTATTAGAAACCACCCTAGGGCGCCTGGGTGGCTCAGTTGGTTAAACGACTGCCTTCGGCTCAGGTCATGATCCTGGAGTCCCGGGATCGAGTCCCGCATCGGGCTCCCTGCTCGGCAGGGAGCCTGCTTCTCCCTCTGACCCTCTCCCCTCTCATGTACTCTCTCTCTCTCTCATTCTCGCTCTCTCAAATAAATAAATAAAATCTTTAAAAAAAA
>NW_028039078.1:0-489 GCF_054177405.1 Leptonychotes weddellii | reverse complement strand
ATTTTTCTCATCTGGAAAGACCCCTATCTTCACACCCTCATGTACTTATTCCTTGGCAGTTTGGCCTTTGCAGATGCTTGTTCCTCATCCTCTGTGACTCCCAAGATGCTAATGAATTTTTTATCTGAGAATCATATGATATCCCACTTTGAGTGCATCACCCAATTTTATATTTTTGGTTCCAGTGCCACCACAGAGTTTTTCCTCCTGGTAGTGATGGCCTCTGACCGCTATGTAGCCATATGTAACCCCTTGCTTTATCCAGGGGTGATGTCCAACAGGCTCTGTAATTGGTTGATAAGTTTGTCTTATGTAATTGGTTTTCTGCATCCCACAATTCATGTAGGATTATTATTTAGATTAACCTTCTGCAGGTCCAGTATAATACACCATTTCTACTGTGAAATTTTGCCACTATATACAATTTCTTGCACTGACCCATCTATTAATGCATTGGTACTTTTTGTTTTTGCTGCTTTTATTCAAGCT
>NW_028039077.1:0-489 GCF_054177405.1 Leptonychotes weddellii | reverse complement strand
CCAGATTCCTTTCTGGGTCCACTCTGGCCCTCAGGTAAAGGCAGGGTGGCTGGGCCAGGCTGTGTAGGAACCCAAGACTCCATGTTAGGACTGGCTGGCCTTTGGAGGCCCTTGTGTTACAGACTGGGACATCGAGGCAGACCAGAGAGGGCAGGGCTGACAAGGTTTCCCTGGCCCCCTACCCCAGCTCTGGTCCCCTTGGATTCTTAGGCAGACTCTTTCTGCTCCTACATGCTCATTCTGGGGTACAGCGTGCTCTGGAATCACCCAGGCCTGAGTTCAAGTCATAACTCCCCTCCAACTCCGTGATTGGCAGAAACCCTCCAAGCTCTCTGGGATTCAGCATTTGTCGGCATTATAGGGATGTAACGATAGTATAGGGCGCCCCCCTCCCAGGGCTATGCAGAGGCAGGATCAGACACTGCCGAAGACCGACCGTCACCACCTGCGACCCCCCCATGCAGATGGAGAAACTGAGGTCCGAGGCGA
>NW_028039076.1:0-489 GCF_054177405.1 Leptonychotes weddellii | reverse complement strand
GTATTTTCCTGTAATTATCTTGGTAGAGACGTATGAGAACAGTTTAGTAACAAGGAAGAGTTGTGTGATGATCATTCCAATATCTGAGGTAGAGATGAAGGGTAAATAAGGTGCCAGACATTGCAGGATGTTGAAGGCTAGGTTAAGTTTTTATATCATAATCTAAGAGAAGAGTTTGTCATATGAAATGTGTTCATAGGGCGCCTGGGTGGCTCAGATGGTTCAGCGTCTGCCTTCAGCTCAGGTCATGATCCCAGGGTCCTGGGATCGAGTCCCGCATCGGGCTCCCTGCTCAGCAGGAAGCCTGCTTCTCCCTCTGCCTCTCTCTCTATCTCTGTCTCTTATGAATAAATAAATAAAATCTTTAAAAAAAAAAAAAAAAGAAATGTGTTCATAGTTGGGGAGATATTACCATATTTTCAGGCAAAAACCAGTAGAATACTCTAGAGGGGGCAAAGTAAACATTGAAAGAGAAATGAGGTTTTTTTT
>NW_028039075.1:0-489 GCF_054177405.1 Leptonychotes weddellii | reverse complement strand
CATCAGGCTCCCTGCTCAGGGGAGAGCCTGCTTCTCCCTCTCCCGTCTGCTGTTTCCCCCACTTGTACTCTCTGGCTCTCTCTGTCAAATAAAAAAATCTTCAAAAAAAAAAAAGAAGAAGAAGAAGAAGAAGCCCTCAAGGACAAAAAACAAATATAGTGTCTCCCCGCTGCCCTCCAAATACATTTAAGCCCTCTGTACCTCCTTATTTCTTATCATATTGCCATCCCAATTACTTAACAGTGCCAGGAAGGTGTGTTCTGTATCATGAACCACCAGTGAACCCTTTATGTTGGGAATGCCTTAGGTAAACATTGTTTGGTTGCAAATTTGCTTAAAATTATACACATCTAATCTTTCATGGGTCAGGCTCTCAGCTATGTGTTTAACAATGTCTTTATGATTTATTTTTATGGACATCAATTTTATGCTCAGATTGTCAGAAATATAGCTATAGATGCAGATGTGCATATTAGTATTGAGGGGAGA
>NW_028039074.1:0-489 GCF_054177405.1 Leptonychotes weddellii | reverse complement strand
AAAAAGGTGAAAAATTTCTTCACATGTTATATCTAATTGGCTAATAAACATGTGACAATGTGCTCAACTTGATTAGTTATCAGAATAATGCAAATTGGGCGCCTGGGTGGCTCAGTTGGTTGGGCGACTGCCTTCGGCTCAGGTCATGATCCTGGAGTCCCTGGATCGAGTCCCGCATCGGGCTCCCTGCTCGGCGGGGAGTCTGCTTCTCCCTCTGACCCTTCCCCCTCTCATGTGCGCTCTCTCTCTCATTCTCTCTGTCTCAAATAAATAAATAAAATCTTTAAAAAAAAAAAAAAAAGAATAATGCAAATTAAAACCATTATGCAATACCATCTATGTCTTCTAACTAGATTGGTTTAAAATGAAAAGAGAGACAATGCCAAGTATTGGGGAAGATGTGGGGCAGTTGGGACTAATACACTACTGCCAGAAGGATAAATTGGTACAGCTGGTTTGAAAAAACTCTCTGGCAATATTTACCAAAGT
>NW_028039073.1:0-489 GCF_054177405.1 Leptonychotes weddellii | reverse complement strand
AGGCTAAAATTTTCAAAGTTGGCGCCAGAGTACAAACTAAACTTCTTCCCAGTGTAGACTCCCAAGGTGCCATGGCAGGATGCCAGGCCTGTCTTATACTTTAATTCTGTAGCACTCTGCACAGAGGGACAAGCATGATTGTGTCTGGTCTACAGGTCCCCCTTTTTTTTTTTTTTAAAGATTTTATTTATTTGAGACAATGAGAGAGACAGAGAGCACATGAGAGGGGGGAGGGTCAGAGGGAGAAGCAGACTCCCTGCAGAGCAGGGAGCCCGATGCGGGACTCGATCCAGGGACTCCAGGATCATGACCTGAGCCGAAGGCAGTCGCTTAACCAACTGAGCCACCCAGGCGCCCCTGCAGGTCCCCCTTTCAAATGAAAAACTCCCTTAAGGCAGGGCCTGGCCTGACTTCAGCACATGCTGGGGAGGGAGCACCAGACCTCAAATTTCTCAAGCTTCAAGCCCTGCTGTCACTCCGGGGGGGGGG
>NW_028039072.1:0-489 GCF_054177405.1 Leptonychotes weddellii | reverse complement strand
CATGCATGACCTGAGCCAAAAGTAGACACTTAACCACCTGAGCCCATCTGAGCCACCCAGGCGCCCCAAGTAAATAAAAATTGTTTTAAAAAGATGAGAAGAGCGGGCGCCTGGGTGGCTCAGTTGGTTAAGCGACTGCCTTCGGCTCAGGTCATGATCCTGGAGTCCCGGGATCGAGTCCCGCATCGGGCTCCCTGCTTGGCAGGGAGTCTGCTTCTCCCTCTGACCCTCCTCCCTCTCATGTTCTCTGTCTCTCATTCTCTCTGTCTCAAATAAATAAATAAAATCTTAAAAAAAAAAAAAAAGATGAGAAGAGCTACAGAAGAGGGAGAGAATGAAGAGAAATAAGAGGCTACAAGAGGAGAAGAAGGGTAAAAAGGTAAAGCACACAAACTCATGTGCCCATTGCCTCTCTAACCTGCTTAGCACAAAGGAAGACGGCCCGGGCCTAGGCCGGGCAGAGTCCTGGCAGGGCCATGGTCAGGACAC
>NW_028039071.1:0-489 GCF_054177405.1 Leptonychotes weddellii | reverse complement strand
CTTAAACTGAATGACTTCTTGGGATTATGGTTGCAATACTTGGTCTGGGATCAGCTTTAAATATCCTTTGTATGTAAATACTGATAAACTTGTCAGGATGATCAGGGTTGCCTGACCTCTTGAGTTTTGCTGCAAAGGACATTAGGTACATTGTACTAGGGTTATTATTCATGGAAACAATTGGTAACGATCTCTCTTTTCTCTCAGGGAGCTAAGGCTCTGAAAAGGGATCCCAGCACAACAGTTTTAATCAATGCTTGGGAGCACAGTTTTATTTTTATAATAACAACTTTTAAGATTGCTGGTGGACTGGGTTAGCCAAGAGGAAGACAGCTTTAAGAGTTCTCTGCCTTAAGAAGAGGTGTCAGATTTCTGATTAAGATGTGAAAGCTTGAAGAATGTTGCAGTACACACCATTTCTGAGCTCATAGTGTAGTTTAGGAATGAAGATCCTTGGAGTAACAATGGAGGAAGATCCTAAATTGCAAA
>NW_028039070.1:0-489 GCF_054177405.1 Leptonychotes weddellii | reverse complement strand
CAGGAGGAGAAAGTGGGGGGAGCAGGAAGAGGGAGAGGAGGAGGGGAGGGGAGGGAAGGGAAGGAAAGAAGAGAAGGGAGAGCAGAGGAGTGGAAAGAAGAAAAGGAGAGGCAGAGAGGGAGAGAAGGGCAGAGAGGAGGGGGGAGCGGGAGAGGAGTAAGGAACGGGTACACAAGGGAGGCCCGGGGAGGGATGGAGCAGGCAAGAAAGAGAAAAGAGGACACACACAGAGCCACTTACAAGAGGAGGCTGAGAAACGGGGACAGAGGAATAGAAGACCAGTGCGGGCAGTGGAAAAGGAGGGCAAGAGCGAAAGCGGGCCTGTAGGCAGGCTGGTTCCTGGGGTAGGCTAGGAGAGGAGTCATCTGCAGTAGCCAAATGGGATGCTGAAGACAACTGGCACACTCAGGGCAGAGTATCTGCTGTCAGTTGGTTAACAGCAAGAGCTAGAATTACCAAGCACTTCTCATATATCAGGCACTGTGCTAA
>NW_028039069.1:0-489 GCF_054177405.1 Leptonychotes weddellii | reverse complement strand
GGACAGGAGGCCTCGTGGGAGTCCCAGAAAGGCTTCACAGGGACTTGTGCTCCGCACAACGAGGCCGCCGGAAGGAAGGAATTCTCGGGCTGGCTCCCCGAGGGGCGGTCAGGGAGGGTTTTTTACGGAAACTTAGGTGGGGAGAGGGTTTAGTACAAGCAGGTGGAGGCGGGGGTGTATCCGCACCTGCGCGCGTAAAGATCGCGCTCCTTCCCGTGCGGCAGGTCTACTGCACACGTTAAATCTGCACCCCAGGTGTGACTTCTAACGTCCCAAGGAGGGGAGAGTCGCGAAAGTTCAGCGCTGGGGTCCGTCCCGGTGCAGACTGGTTTGGTCCGGTGCTCGCCAGCTCGGGGGTCAGCACCCTCCCCCCGCATTCCTGCAGGGTACGCTACTCCGGACGCACAGAGGTTTGTTTTGTGCTAATGGAGACAGCTGCGGAAGGCTGGGTTTTGTGCTCGGGGTCGAGAGGACCCGAGTCCAGTCCCT
>NW_028039068.1:0-9792 GCF_054177405.1 Leptonychotes weddellii | reverse complement strand
CGCCTGGGCTCCGCCTCTGCAGCCGGCTTCCCTGCTCCGATACCTGGGAGCTCTGCCACACTCAGGCACCCCCGGTCTTTCTGTGACCCTGAGGGTCCTGAGACCACACTGTCCCAGAGGGTTCCACCCCCCGCTTAGCCACCAGAGTGACGTCCCTCGGCAGAGCAGACTTTTAAAAGTTCCAATTTTGTGCTCCGCGGCTCTATCACTTGCCAGAAGCGGCGGACGGAGGCCCCTCCCCCGCCGTCTATCCTCCCGAATATCGCCTCGGATTCACTTCTCCGCACGTCCTACCTTCCAGGAAGTGGTCGTTTTTCTGATGAGAGAGTTGTTGCTTTTCTTTTCTTCTATCTCCTGTTGAGTTTGTAGGTGTTCAGAATGGTTTGATCTCTATGCAGCTGAATTCCTGAGAGGAGACAAAATCCAGGTCTCCTACTCCTCCGCCATCTTGCTCCCAACCATGATTTTTTTTTTAAAGATTTTATTTATTTGAGAGAGAGAGAAGGAGAGAGGGAGTGCACATGAGTGGTGGGGGAGGGGTAGAGGGAGGGAGGAACAGACTCCCTGCTGAGCAGGGGAGCCCAACCTGGTCTCAGTCCCAGGACTCCCAAGATCATGGCCTAAGCAGAAGACAGACGCTTAACAGACTGAGCCACCCAGGTGCTCCTCTAATGAATATGTTTTAAGTGAACATTTAATTCAAAGCATGGCAGGACTACTCCATTTTCCCACTGTGGACTTGATGACATCTCAGTTACAGTTGTCTATCAGTGTAGTAGTCATGTGCAAACCTAACAAGTGATTTCTGCTATTATAAAGCTTGGGGAATTTATATTCTTTCTGCTTTCCGTTAGGACTCACACAAGGGACTTTTGTGATACCATTTTGCCTGTCAGATTCTTGCACTTTTAAAGGAAACTCCTAAAGACCTACTCTTATCCCAGAGGATAAGTTTCTCATGGAATATTACATTGTGAAAGACAGATGGAACGCCAGTTGGTGCCGAAGACAAGTTATATGGTGCCACTCCACTTTGATACAGGCTCTTCATGTGTAACCGTTCCATAGTTTCTGGTCACCATTATTTATTCTCTACTTCTTGACAGTCGTCATCTTAATATAAAGTCATTTACTAGAAAATTTGTATTGCTACATTGTGCTTACACAATACTGAGGGTTTTCCACTCCATATTTCTGTTGTGGCTTAGATAAAAAGTAAACGAATGTTCACTTACTGTGTCCTATCAATTCTCCATACTCTCTAGTGACAGAAGCTGCTTTTATAACTTTATAGCATTCCTGGTCATTTTAAGTGAACTCCTTCAGCTTTATGGAAGGGGCCTGTTGGGTAGGTCTATTGAAGGTCTGTGGCTCAAGGAAGTCTATAGGTTTTGTTCCCTCTCAACCTGACCTTTTTAGATAAGGATGCCTGTAAGAGGTAAATAATAGTTACTTTTATTCAATGATTCAATAAATATTATTGAGTGACTACAGAGTGGTAGCTATGCTAAATATTGAGCTTACACTAGTGAACAAAAATCTCATTTTTTAAAATGTCCACTTTGGAAGATAGATAAAAACAAATAACTACCACGAATGAGTGCATAGTTACAAACAATGCTATTGGTGGAAAGAAAGGTACACTCAAGAGGGTTGCCTCTTAACTTTTCTGAATGTTAGAAAAGATTCCTTCTGGGGGTGATGTTTAATTTGAAACCTCAAGGATAGTTTTGGGGAGGAAAGATGCCTGTACTGAAGGACCAAGAAGGAAGAAGATGTATGTATAAAGACCCAGTGGGAGCGGGCACAGGGGAAGCCCAGAATGCAAAGGCATAAGCATCCACTCTCATTTTTTGCTTTTGTTGGTGTGTGTGCACAGTGGTGTGCTGGAACTTCTCCTCTGAACTCAAACACTTCCACAAAGGCACTCTCATCCATGAGTGATTGTCAGAAGCAGTGTTCTTGTGGAGAAGATGATAGAAAATTCTTATTTTGCCATGTTGATGATGTCACTCTATCCTTTTCCAAAATTTAGTCTTTAATATCAAAGCAGTGAGAAGCCATAAAAGGACTTTATATTAAAGATACTCAAAGTTGGGGCGCCTGGGTGGCCCAGTTGGTTAAGCGACTGCCTTTGGCTCAGGTCATGATCCTGGAGTCCCGGGATCGAGTCCCGCATCGGGCTCCCTGTTCAGCGGGGAGTCTGCTTCTCCCTCTGACCCTCCCCCCTCTCACGTGCTCTCTCTCTCTCTCAAATAAATAAATAAAAAATCTTAAAAAAAAAAAAAAAGATACTCAAAGTCTTCTGTACTACTTTTACTAATCTGAGACCCAAGTTTTCTGAGTTATTTATTAGGCAGTACCAGGTGATATAATTCACGGCTCGTCCCTATGTTTATTTAAATCAATAGAACAGCAATTTGGACACTGGGTTGACTTTGAAAAGTGGATATCCATGGAAGGAATATAACATATCTCCTATAGTTTTCATTAAAAGGATTTAGCTTTAATGTATTTTGAAAAAATTGTGGATGTTGGCTCTGGATTATCCCAGTATTTGTGACTGATGAACTGCATTTGTTTCAAATTTCATATACTTTTTATCAACTTGCAGAAGGGTTATTGGGACTTGGAGATCACTAAGACAGCTACACAAAACAAACAAACAAACAAAAAACAACACACACACACACCCAAAAACTTTTTAAAATTTATGGGTAGAATGACACTCCAGAGGAAATATGGGCTACAGACACTTCTCATTAGATGTTGATGAGCGATAAAAGATATGCCAGAAATAAAACAGTCACAGAAACTTATTTCTGCCATTATACAATGAATGGGGTGTCCTTTGACACAAATAACATAAATCTTCCCAAGAAAGAGAACCCTCTAAGCTTTTGGGGTTAAGTGTTGAGTTTCCCTGAAGCCTTTGGATCCTTTCTGGCAAGATGATCCACATGCAGTATTTGGATCTGTTCTGAAGTTGCACGTCCATCGTCCTCATTTATCTCTTGTCAGTCTGCAAAGCAGAGAAGGACGAGCCAACCCAGTGTTTAGTCATGCCTCTTCAGTGGGTTTTGCACAATCCTCTTCTCTGTTCTGCCTAATAACATGCTGCTAATATTTTACTTCATCTTAAATGCAGCTCAGAAATAAAAGGGCCCTATAAGCCTTCTTCTGTGTATAGTGCCAATCAATTAGAGCCTTCAAGCTCTATTGACTAATTAATAGTTATCTTAGGGAAAACAGAGAACTTATTAGGGACTTATATGTGGAATTAAAGCAAGTTGTCTGTGTATGATTCTACCGTTGGTAGAGCCAACATAGATAAGCTCTACAATATTGCCAAAGTTTGTAGAAATTATTTGAGTCATAGCTTATAAGGGGAAAAGAGAGATTCCTTGCTGAATTCTTTGTTGATGATGTATTGATTTGATCCACTGGCTCGCAAGTGTGTTTTTGGAAAAAATCCAAGGTTTTTAAAAGTAGATATTTTATATAATTAAATAACATAGTGCTCTGAGGACAGTTTGAAGAACATGCTTTATTAAAGAAAAATGAAATGTGAAATTCTGTCCCGGGGTCTATTTATTCTTTTACAAAATTATCCACCAATCTGTGCTGGCTTAAATATTATATATATTATATTTTATTATAATACCTATATATATTTTACATTGTATGAAAAGTAGATATGGTTCCATTTTTAAAGCCTAAGCTATATGTGAACATCATCCCATAGGCAGATATCTCAGCACCTCAAAAGCATTCATTAGGCTAACCATGCCAAAGCAATGCAATGTGTATGTTCGTAATTTCTTTCATAATCAGCAAATAACAATGTTTTGGGGTAACGAATATATGCTCAGCCAAAAGCTAGACACTGTAGGGGGTGAAGAAAGTATATAAATAGTTTTCCTGTCCTCAAGAAGTTAGCAGTTCATGTGAGGGAATAATGCCCCTTTAACAAGCTGATCATAATTTCATACTTGTGGAGCTTTGCTGGTGTTGGTATACATCTGCTTGTTTCCTGAATTCTAGCTTTGTATCTATAAGCAGGATGTGCAAGTGCTGAGAGTGTAGAGATCAAGTTCGACAGATGTGATTCTTGAACTGTTGAAGCAGTACTGTAGCAGGGGCACTGGCCATCAGGATAGACATGGCCATCAACAGTCCATGTGGCCTTCCCAGTGCCCTGATACCTAGTGTCCCCAGCAGTAGCCCTGATTTCTGTGCTAATAAGCACAGAGTAAGTACTTGATAAATACTTGTGCTTAATTAAGCTCTACAAAGCAAGATACACAGATAAGTCTTTTTACCATCTCTGGGTGACCAAAGAGGAGTTTATAATCTGAGTTGCTTTTTTTCCCCTAGTTAAAACACCATTAAGCTATTAAAGTAATGGATTATACACTGTCGATTACAAGTAGATAAGTGTCTTCAAATAGACTGTTTCTTTAGAAATCAATAGTGAACCCAATTCAGCCAGCATTAAAAATATTCTGCAGTTATATTATTAAAACACTGAGGTTTTAGACAAACTGCCAAAATAAATTTTTGTTTGTTTTTTATAGAAAATTTTTACCATTGCTTCAAGCTGGATGTATTAAAAAACATTGATTCTATCAGAAACCAAATGCAGTTAGTACTAAGCATCTATGACCTGAGCGGGTCATAAACATTCTGTTGGTTTTTGAGATTATAATAATTTTTTAAAAATGCATTCTCATTATAGGAAAAATTAAATACATTTAATTTAAAAAGAATAAAATTGCTTGGTTAACTACCACACATATGTAAGTACCACCAACTATTTTGATGTGTAGCATTGCATTCTTTTGAATAGAAATGAAAATAAAACAGGGGCGCCTGGTGGCTCAGTTGGTTAAGCATCTGCCTTAGGCTCAGGTCATGATCTCAGGTCCTGGAATCGAGCCCAATGTGGGGTTCAGCAGGGAGTCTGCTTCTCCCTCTCACACTCCCTCTGTGCTCTCTTTCTCTCTCTCAAATAAATAAATAAAATCCAAAAATAAATAAAATAAAATTTAAAAATAAGGTCATTTTGTCAACTGTTTTTTTAATTTATATTATTTAACATTGTTCTCAAAACGTAATTCTTATTGGCTGCATGAAATGCAGTTATAACCTATATTTTCAAAATTTTCACTTTTAGATACAAGACCTTATTTTTCATGCACTTCTTCCTGCATGGCTTGTTATTTCTTAAAATATTTCATGAAAATGCAATTGTTTGGTCAAAACTTGTACACATCTCTAAGGTCTTCACTGTACACTGTCAAATTACTGCTTTCAAATTCTTAAGCATCCCTTAAGGCAGCTCTATAGTCATTGAAACTGGGGGTCACAGTCCTATGTTACTCAAGGGAAAAGAACAAAGTTTAAAAATAAGCATACTCTAGTTTTTTTTTTTTCCTTTTTTCATTTTTTCCATTATTTTAATCTGCAGTGACAAAAGGTGTTTAAGACAAGAGTCGGGCTCCCAATTTTTTCAGCTACTCTTTTCAGTTCACATCTGGAATTGAAATAATAATCACTAAAAATAACCAGATCAATAGTTCTCTAGGGCAATGCAGAAGGAGCTTATTCCAGAGGAAGGTAGGAAGCCTCTTTCAGAAGTCTTAGGGTTTGATTTGATGTAATTAGTTGGCTGTTTCCTCCTCTTTTCTTCAGGATCCTAAGCCAAAGCTAGCTCAAAAAGGACAGTGATGTGTTTGACCTGGTGAGCTGTTCAGGGGCTTGTGTGATAGAACTCAGATGCTACCAGTTAGGTTCCTGGTGGAACCCATCCTGCAAAAGCTCATGCATTATCCCTCCCTCCCAGTTAGTGCAGAAACACTAACTTTGTCAGCAGCTTGAGGGGAACAGTCAAAGGAACTAGATGGCATGCAGAATTAAAGCTTTATCTTTGGGTTCCTTGGTAGAAATAAAAAATAAAGAAATAAGGACATAGAACTGGGAACAAGGCAGTGCCCTTGCATGTTTGACCAGTATTTGAATTGCTTAATGAAATATTAAAGGGAATCATTATTTCCACTATCAAAGCTTTGTTTATTCAGGGTGAAGGAAAGTTTTGTCCTATCTAGGTTTACTCCCTCATGGAAATCCTCAGGGACTAGTTACTGACAAAGAGACTCATTCAATCACAGATTTGCAGCTGGGTCTATGACTGTGTTTTATGTATTTAAATCTTCTAATGGGGAAGGGGGGTGGGAACACCTTTTTTTTTCACTCCCTCTCATGTCTTATCCAAAACATTCTCAAACCTGAGAAGTTGGTCTAAACTTTTTCTCTGAAATCCGCTTTCCAATTTATTGGTTTTTTTCAGAAGCTGATGTCCGGCCATGTTTTGAAAGGGTCTAAGTCAGAACTTTGTGAAGTAAACACATGGATTATTCACATGGTGTGGTCTGCACCCTTTCCTTACCCAAAACTCCTTCAGCAGCAACTCCCATTGGTGCCCAGAACATAGATCATTACAGCTAAGACTTGGGATGAACTGTTTTACCAAGTAAATTCCCTCTTAAAATGGAAATGTGCAGTTTTATCTGTTAACTGATAACACTTTTATCGTTTGGTTCTTTTTGCTTTACATTATTTTTTTAAAACCATGATTACTTTAATAATTTAATAATGAATATGTACACATCTAGCCTGAGATCAATGCATTAATTATAACACAAACTTTTTAATCACATATAGCAGGGTTTCTCAACCAAACTCAGCACTGTTGACTTTTGAGGCTGGATAATGCTTTGTTATGTGTAGGGCTGGGGCGGGTGGGGGTGGGGTGTGTTCCTGTGATGGTAGGATATTTAGTAACATTCCTGGCCTCTACACACTAGATGACAGTAGCAAACCCCCTTACCCATTTTGGCAGCTGAGCATTTTCAGACATTGTCAAATGTCCCCTGAAGAGCAAAATCACCCCTCTCTGGTTGAATCCACTGACCTACAGGGATTAAGGCACTGATTCACTCCTCCAGTCTGGATTGAGTACCTGAGGAGCATGAACACCCAGAAGTTCCTGCCCCCATGTAGTATATATTCCAGTGCATGTGAAAGATCTTGGAAAGTCAGAAAGCTCTGCAAGGCCACCATATATATCAGTGTGAGCAAACAATTCAGACCGCACATCAAAAATATGTTCCTGGACAAAAGAGAGAATCGTCCCTTGGCTGGTAGGGGATCCCAAAGGGTCATTCCTTAATTTATTATTTCACCAAGGACTGGCCCTCTTCAAAGGAAAATGTGGTTATATTAAATCATAGCCCCAGGAAAATTCTAAGAAAGAATGCACCCTGGATGGATATCAGGTAGAAGCTGTGGCTTCTGGATGGCTTTAGATCCAGAACTGAGCCCTGTGAAGCCCAGAAGGAGAATGACTATCAGGAGAGGTGTTCAGACCACTATTGCGCACTGCTGTTTACTCATTCTTGTCTCATGTTCCTTTGGCTATGTTTCCAAGCCCAGGAGCCCAAGTGTTCCTCTTGGTTTGGCCTATTGACACCCCACCCTCACATGTAGGTGTATCTTAGTGACCTCCAGGTGCCAACTCTGCACTGTCTATTGGAGAGGAGCCATTGCTGAGGCCTCATTGCTTTTTCCTGTTCCTGCCATGATCTTACCTGGGCAGGATTCTAGGTCTTCTGCTTGTTCAAGTGCTTCTTTTTGTTGGGACCACCTAAGGATCAAGGAAGAGAGGATTTTCTACCCTAAGGACTGTAGCTGTGTGATGCACCTCTTCCCTCTTCCAATTCTCATGCAGGATAATTCTGCCAATGCCTCTTGTATTACAATAAGGCACAGTCCATCTCCTGCAAGGAAGAGCTAATTGAGGGACAGAAACTTAAAGGCACACAGTTCACATGTTTTTGACTAACAAGTCTTTGCTTCCAAGGTATCATCCCTTCTCAAGACTTCTTTATTCCATGCCTAAGGGAAGGCCAGTAAGAAGACCACCCTTAATTGAATCCCTTGGGAACGTCCCTAGTTCTTAGTTGAGGTATTTCTTGAAATTTCTGATAGTCTCTGCAGATGAACATTTAGTCAGTGGGTGCTACAGACTTTGTCTTGACTTCAGGTGGTAACACCCTGATCCTCATTAGAACAACTTTCCTAGAGTCTGTGTTATAATTGTCAAACCAAATTTTTTTCTCTGTTTCAGAAATTAGATTTCCTTTTTTTAACTGAACTTGCTCATTACTGACATGCTTGTTAGCCCTGCTGTTGTAAGAAATGTGTTTCTCCTTTGTTCAAAATCACATACTCATTTCTAAACATGCCCACTCTCTCTATTTAATGCTTCCAAGTACCCCTTCTTTTGGGGATTCAGCCTCCCCCAAATAAAAGTCCTCATTTTATCCCCTTATCATTACCTAGCAGGGTGTGTGTGTTCGCATTATAACCAGCTACAATCATATTTTATTGACTCTGTCCCAATTGGTATGAGATCATTTTCCAATTGACACACTTATAAAAGCATGGATTTCTCGGGGTAGATCTCTGAAAACACTGAATTCTGCATACATGCAAATCTACATACATGCAAATATCTTAGCAAGAACAAGGGAAGATATAGACCCAAATGGTAGATGTAGGACCAGGGCTTTTGAGCTCCATATGAAATATCAGCCAGGAAGAGTTTTCCCCTTTAATTCTTCTTTTGGATGCTTCTCTTAAAGACACCAGATTTAATACCAGCATTTTGATCCGTTTTCAGGCACTTTAGAAAGGTTACAACCTGTAGATTAGAGCTTTTATGGAATGGTGTATGTTTTATAACTATTGGCTTCAATTTGGATTACTCAGCACTTAGCTTCTTTTTGGAATAGATCTAAAAGGTAACAGTCTCTTGTTTACTTCATTTATTTATAGTGTTCACCTAATAGTGACCTTTTCAGGACAGCCTTCTACCCATAAGATTTCCAAGTAATGGAATTTACATTCTGTTACTGGATTACAGACACATTTACTCAGGAAACATATTTCAAATATAATGTGTACAAGTAAACCAATCTGTGTGTTGCTATCTCAAGTGATGTTTAAATTATATCACCTCACTAATGAGTTCAACAGTGTTCTTGGAGCACACTGAATCTGTAGAGGCCTTAGGAATCATTTAATCCAGTAATTCTCAATGTGATCCCTGGATATCACTAGGAGCTTGCTAAAAATGCAGATTTCAGGCCTGGCCCCAGGTCTAATAAATCAGGGATTTCGGGGGCTGGACACAGACATCTGTGTTTTAACTAGTCCTCCACATGATTCTTTTTTTAAAAATTTTTTATTGTTATGTTAATCACCATACATCATTAGTTTTCGATGTAGTGTTCCGTGATTCATTGTTTGTGCATAACACCCAGTGCTCCATGCAGAACGTGCCCTCTTTAATACCCATCACCAGGCTAACCCATCCTCCCACCCCTCTAGAACCCTCAGTTTGTTTTTCAGAGTCCATCGTCTCTCATGGCTCGTCTCCCCCTCTGATTTCCCCCCCTTCATTCTTCCCCTCCTGCTATCTTCTTTTTTTTTTCTTAACATACATTGCATTCTTTGTTTCAGAGGTACAGATCTGTGATTCAACAGTCTTGCACAATTCACAGTGCTCACCATAGCACATATGCTCCCCAGTGTCTATCACCCAGCCACCCCATCCCTCCACCCCACCCCCCACTCCAGCAACCCTCAGTTTGTTTCCTGAGATTAAGAATTCCTCATATCAGTGAGGTCATATGATACATGTCTTTCTCTGATTGACTTATTTTGCTC
>NW_028039067.1:0-489 GCF_054177405.1 Leptonychotes weddellii | reverse complement strand
GCTAAATTTTTACTCACATATTTCATGTCATATTTTACATTCTTTTATTTTGTGAATTCTAATTCCTTGGTTGATTTTTGTAGTTATAAATGATTTTACTGCTTTGCATTTTAACCTCCATACAGGTTTCATAATTGATTACTCTACTACTTTTATTATATGTTTGCACTTACCTATGATTTTTTTCTTAATATTCCTGATTCTGGCATTTCCTTCCTTTTTTTTTTTTTACTTTTTTTTTATGTTATGTTAATCTCCATACATTACATCATTAGTTTTTGATATAGTGTTCCATGATTCATTGTTTGCATATAACACCCAGTACTCCATGAAGTATGTGCCCTCTTTAATATCCATCACCAGGCTAACCCACCCCCACCCCCCTCCCCTCTAGAACCCTCAGTTTGTTTCTCAGAGTCCATAGTCTCTCATGGTTCATCTCCCCCTCCAATTTCCCCCCTTTCATTTTTCCCTTCCTGCTATCTTCTT
>NW_028039066.1:0-489 GCF_054177405.1 Leptonychotes weddellii | reverse complement strand
CTGAGGGTTCTAGAGGGGAGGGGGGTGGGAGGATGCGTTAGCATGGTGATGGGTATTAAAGAGGGCACGTTCTGCATGGAGCAGTGGGTGTTATGCACAAACAATGAATCGTGGAACACTACATCTAAAAAAGGAAAGAGAAAGAAAGGAAAGAAAGAAAGGAAGAAAGAAAGAAAGAAAAGAAAGAAAGAAAGAAAGAAAGAAAGAAAGAAAGAAAGAAAGAAGAGAAAGAAAGAAAGAAAGAAAAGAAAGAAAGAAAGAAAGAAAAAGAAAGAAAGAAAGAAAGAAAGAGAAAGAAAGAAAGAAAGAAAGAAAGAAAGAAAGAAAGAAAGAACGAACGAACTGTTCTGGTTGATGTTCATGAAGTCCATCACCTAGGACTTGTCTTGTGTGGGCTCTCATCTACCATTCCCTCCCACTGGGAATGCTAAGATGAATGAGATTCAGGACATGCAGTCTCAGCTTTCCTACAAATATTTATTTAGCTCC
>NW_028039065.1:0-490 GCF_054177405.1 Leptonychotes weddellii | reverse complement strand
ACCAAGCCTCACTCCCCTGTGCTTGGGTGATCTGCCCTTTCCAGTCACACCTACCTCAGTCCAGGCACTGTGGGTCCCCTCTGCCAGAAGACCAGTGCAAACCCTGACAACACCATGTCTTAAAACAGAGCCTCAGTACTGGTGGCAGCAACAGCAGGTCTCATTTTGCAAGCAGACCAGAGCACAGATTGCTAAAACACACCCTACCCTGGCCAGGACCAAACACTGCCCACAACAGGCAAAAGGAACCTCTGAAGATGACTGGACTGAAAGAAAAAGCAGCCAGGATACAACAACAGGTCATAGGCAATATACACAGAAGACACTCCCTGAAGCACCAGGTCCTGGGTAACAGGGACACTGCACAGCAGGGCATTACAGGATGTCTTCTTCATATGGACATTGCCTTCAAGAGCAGGAGATGCAGCTCACTTTCCTAACACACAGAAACAGACAAAGAGAGTTAGGTAAAATGAGGAAACAGAGCAAT
>NW_028039064.1:0-490 GCF_054177405.1 Leptonychotes weddellii | reverse complement strand
GTGTTATGCACAAACAATGAATCATGGAACACTTCATCTAGAACTAATGATGTAATGTATGGGGATTAACATAAGAATAAAAAAAAAAAGATACAAGGATTATAAATCACTGTTCTTGCCCCACAGCCTTTAAAAATCTCAATGCCAAGGCTGAACAGAAATAGTGCTTGTGGGTATAGAGAGGGGGAGCCGGGAGCGAGGACGGCTGGGGGATGCAAGCAGAGAAGGTTTCTGGGGTGAAGTCATGTCCTGATGACTGGATCATAGGAAGATTCTTCCTCGTCTCCACAAGATGAACACTCTCTTCTCTGGGACCAGAAGGGGGAGGCGATCATCTGGAGCCCAGAGCACCCCATCTCCCCGGTTAGAACTGGGGAATGCTAGAAGGGCGAACAGTTGAATAGCCCACCAAGGAAGGGAGAGTGAGATCAGGGGAAATGGCAGACCCACCAAGGCTCACCACGATGCCAGCAAGTTAAAGACTGGCTGG
>NW_028039063.1:0-490 GCF_054177405.1 Leptonychotes weddellii | reverse complement strand
ATTCATTCATTCATTCATTCATTCCACAAATATTTACTGAATGGTTAACAAATGTCAGGCACTCTGCCAGGCACAGCATCCCTTGCAGTAACTGCCCCAGCTTTCACAAAGGAACATTCTAGAACATTCTAATGTGGCTGGTAGGGCCACAAGTGGGAGGGGTCAGGGCTCGGGAGGGGACACCAAACAAGCAGACAGCTAGTGATTTCCAGGTGATCCAAGTGCCATAAAGAAGTCAAGGGTTTTGGACAGTGAGGCCTCTGCTCAGGTAGCACCCTGGGCACCTATAGCATGAGAAGGAGCCAGTCCTGCCTACAGCAGAGAGGAAGGGTGGGCAGAAGGGAAGGGCATTCTGAGCAGAGGGGACCACAAGTATAAGGCACCAGACAGAAAAAGCTCTCCTGGTTTGAGGAGTAGAGATGAGGCCAGTGGGGCTTCTCTAAGTGAGTGAAGGGGAGAGAGAAGGGTCAGTGTCAGATCATACTGGGTC
>NW_028039062.1:0-490 GCF_054177405.1 Leptonychotes weddellii | reverse complement strand
TAACCTCCAAAGTGTGCCTCATTACTCTAAGGATTAATGGCAAGATATACCCATTTCTCCCCTGGACTCCAGATTTGCACTCCTCTAGATCGGGGTGTTGAAGCAGGTACACTAGCATCTTGTCCAAGGCCATGTGCATTGTCAGTTCCTTTTGCAACGGGTCTTTGAGTGGATCCCACCTGGCATATCACCACAAGTGCGTGCCATTGTCTCCAGGCCATGCAAAAGGCCCTACGCTTCCTGTGGCCTGGAGAGCTGGCCAGGCAGGCAGTCTGAGGGCACCAGTGCCATCCACAAGTACGCCAGCTGCAAACGAGTTCCTTTTACCAGAACTTGAATATCATAAACCAAAGACATTTTTAAGAGCCTTCTTAGTTTTGTTTTGTTTTTTTAAAGATTTTATTTATTTATTTGAGAGAGAGAGAATGAGAGAGAGGGAGTACATGAGAGGGGGGAGGGTCAGAGGGAGAAGCAGGCTCCTCGCCGAGCA
>NW_028039061.1:0-490 GCF_054177405.1 Leptonychotes weddellii | reverse complement strand
GGGTATGTGCTATGGTGAGTGCTGTGAACTGTGTAAGACTGTTGAATCACAGACCTGTAGCCCTGAAACAAATCATACATTATATGTTAATAAAAAATTTTAGAAGAAAAAGAGCAATGACAGTAGATACTGGGCTACCACTCCCTGTGTCATCAAACAGGTTAGTGTTCCAAGCAGAGAAAGACATTTGATTATTTTCACAGTGTCAAAAAAGAGTCCTTATTACTGTTGGAAGATTTGAAACACTTCTGGAAAATGGTAATAGCCAAGAGATTATTCTTTTTCATCATGTGTTTGGAGACAAATATATTTATCTCCCTCATCCTCGGCTTTGACAGTTGGCTCGTTTTTTCGCTCCTCTTCCAGCTCTCTGGAGAAGAGCTGATTCTTGGACCAAAGGTAAGGTGGATGAAATATTCCAGAAATTATATTTTTCGCTATATATAGAGGAGGAGGAGAGAGAAGAGAGGGAGGAGTGGAGGGGGGAGAG
>NW_028039060.1:0-490 GCF_054177405.1 Leptonychotes weddellii | reverse complement strand
TTGTACTAGAATTTAAAACTTTTATCTATAGGCATTATAAAATATAAGAAGTGTGAATTATGCCATAAAAGGAATAATACTTAAAAACCACTAAATATTATCATTTCTACAACAATAAACCCAGATGTCTTCCCACCATGAAACCCACTGCATGGAGTAACTCACTGAAGAGAAGCTCAGTTGCAAAGTAATGTGGGCGCTGCCTTTTGCTTCCATGGCAGAGACGGTACGTGAGTGTGAGCTTTAAACCGCCTTCATGCGCACGGACGTCAGTCCCCTGAAGACGGGAGCCAGGGCTGCGGCCACACGTCACTCTCAGCCCTCGAGTGGCTGCACGAGGTGCCTGGAGCCTGGGAAAGAGCCTCCAGCGCACAGCACTTTCCCGTGTCCTCAGACGTGTGCAGACGTGCACGGACAGACCCCAGGGCTGACAGATCTGGTGACTGGACGGCAGAGCCACCTCTTGTTATGTGTGAAGCACACAACTCAG
>NW_028039059.1:0-490 GCF_054177405.1 Leptonychotes weddellii | reverse complement strand
ACACTCAGAACCCGTGCAGCTGCTTCCCATGCTCAAAAGGCCTTAGTCCAGGCTGCACAGAGAGTGGGTCAGATCTTCGTCTAGGAGACATGGGGGCTGGAAGACGTCATGCATTAGCCACTGAAGGGCCAGCCTGGGCAGCCCCCTCCTAGTTCATTAACTGTTCCACAAGCAAGTGTGGTCCGTTGAAGATGAAGCTATTTCTCTGAGCAACTGTCATGTGTGCAGTTGGTTTGGAACGTCCTGGGTTCTGAGCCAGTTGGGAGTTAAGAAGATTACTGGTCATTCAGGGTGGGCACCGTCACCCTGGGAATTCTCACTGCAGGGCAGTTGAGAGAATCCAATTCTGGGGCTGCAGAGGTAAGTGAGGGGGAGCTGGAGACATGTTTGGGTCCCCCCAATCCATCAGGGGGTCTTCATTTGGGAAAAAGGCATAGTGTTGGTGTCAGGGACTGAAGTGTAGAGCCAGGGGACTGCTCAGGAGTTGAGC
>NW_028039058.1:0-490 GCF_054177405.1 Leptonychotes weddellii | reverse complement strand
TTTTCTTCGATCTCCTGTTGGGTTTGTAGGTGTTCAGAATGGTTTGATCCCTATCCAGCTGAATTCCTGAGAGGAGACGAAATCCAGATCTCCTACTCCTCCGCCATCTTGCTCCGCCCCCTACATGCCATCTTTTTTAAAAAACTTATTTTCCCATGGGCTGAGTGGGTGATGGGTATTGAGGTCACTTGATATAATGAGCACTGGGTGTTATATGCAACTGATGAATCATTAAATTCTACCCCTGAAACTAATAACACACTATGTGTTAACTAAATTGAATTTAAATAATTTTTTAAAAAAGGAGGGCACTTATGATGAGCACTCATATGTAAGTGATGAATCAGTAAATAATAAATAAGTAAATAAATAAATAAACTTTTTCCCCTATTTTTTCTTGAATTTTTATAACTTCCTTTAATGAACTTAAATATTTCACTCTGGAGCTTATTTGGTACAAGAGATAAGGCTTAGCACCAACTTAATTTTT
>NW_028039057.1:0-9792 GCF_054177405.1 Leptonychotes weddellii | reverse complement strand
AAGCATTAATTAGCCATCCTCCATGCCGTTCGCAAACCCTACATCGAAACCATCAGTTCTGTGAAAAACACATCCTGAAACAGACCACTTCTTTCCTCTCCGCGGCTACCACACTTGTCCAAATCACCACCATCTCTTGCCTGGTCGACAGGAACAGCTTTCACACAAACTCTGCCAGCATGAAGCTCTGCGGTACAGCACTTCTCAAACTCTGTGATTGAGGAGGGATCCGGGTTTTACCATCCCAATTTGTCATGAGCAGTATTTCTAGAAAGCTCACACCACACGCAACTTACCAAGCAAAATCAGCACCCCAGAGCACTGTTTAACCACTGTGGCCCAGTGCCAGCGCACAGACACACTCTGTTAATGCCGGAGTACTGACGAGAGCACACACTCTGGAGCCACAACGCCCAAGTTCAAATCCAAGGTAAATGCTGCAAAATGTTAACAACTGGTGGATCTGAAATAATTCGTAGTCCATTAACCTTTAGCATCCACTGCCAAAATGCTGCTCTTAAGTCCTTCCACTGGTTCCAATCAAAGAGTATCCAGCCCTCTTTCCAAATTGGAAATCTAAGCCAGAGACAGTGCCTTTATCATTCTACCTGAAACTCTCTGGCTGCCTTACCTTCATTGGCTCCTTTCCGAAGCTGCTTGTAGTTACATGACTGCTGAACAAGGTCCAGTAGTTTCTTGGTGAGGTGGGCGTCTGCGAGGGGGTAGGCCTTTGGATTTACGTCAGCTTCAGTCTATGGGAAGTGGGGGGGAGGGGTAGTCATTAAAGCATCAGTCAAACTGAACCAGAAGTTGTTTCAGACAAGTCATAAAATACTTCAATTAACAACTGAGAGAGATAATGATCAGCTTAAAAAGTTTTAGCAATTACCCAGTCCAATGATGTACACTAAAGCTTATATACTTTCATTTGCCTCTCTTTTGCTTGATAATATTATAGCAAATGGATTACAAATAGGTTCTCATGGCTCAGTATCCACTTGAGTCATACAAATTTACTGAATCAAAATTAAGGTATAATTTATACAAATGTAGCACAAAGTTTTCTCTCTCCATTCCCCATTCAAATCTTCCTCTGTCCTCACTAAGAATCCTGGTTTCCAAAACATCATTTTCTCATTTATCTGACCTGCTAATACATACAAAATGGCTGGTACCTCTACGAACAAGCTCACCAAGGTCGAAATTTCTTTTTGTTCTTAGAATATATCTGACTAGGGCCATCTAGTCAGAGTACTATAGTCAAGTCATTCAAATCAATTTTTTTCCTGTGGTTATCAATTTGATATACAATTTGGGTTCCTTTGTATTCAGCTTGCTTAAAAAAATTAAGATTTTACTTTTCAAATATATAAAATATCTACATGTTTTCAAAGTAAAAGCTATGTTAGTGAGCTAAAAGTGTTTTGAAAACTGGTAAATAGTAAAGCATTTATTCCCACCTTTCCTACACAGACTGTATCACTAGGTAATAAATAAATGACAACTTTCTCTTGTATCATTATTCCACCTAATAAAGAAGGAATGAGTGAATCAAATCCCACCATCCTGCTACCCACATTCATTAGGTAATTAATCCAGACATAAATTAATGGATGACACTGATTAATAGCTACCGACATCACAAGATGCCCTGTGATCATCACCCCTCTTGAAGAACAAAATATCTATATTCAAGTAGTCTTGGGGGGGGGGGATCAAAAGGAAAGAAAAAAATCTGATCAAGCCTTTGATTCTAATATTAGATATTTAATATTACGGAATTATTAAATTTTGGGGAATTAAAATGGCATTGCAGTTGCTAAAAAAACCCTTATTTTATACATATTTTAGTACTTATGAATAAGACGCTACGTCATTGGCTTTGCTTCAAAATAACCCACGCAGGGAACGAACTGGATGGGGGCTGCTTATACCATTCCTTCCTCTTCATCCCTACCTCTCGAGCTTAACCATTTTCATTAATTTCTCATTTGTTTTCCCTATGATTCTTTTTACACCTATGTATCTTTGCATATAAAATTAGGCTGCACCCAACGTTATCATCGCAAGCAACGAGCGGTTCGCCGCGGTGGTCCGGTCTAACCCTGGTTTTGGAGGCTGGACCGCGGCATGCGGCACGCGGCACCGCAATTCTAGGTGGTGACCCGTGGGCGACGGCCCGGTGGGAACACTCACCATTGCGTCTGTCCCGGTGGTCTCCTGCCCGATACCGCAAGGACACAGAAATGACCCACCCGCAGGGAAGCAGGAAGTGACATAGGGTGACGTCAGCGGAAGTGACATCAAGCGTGAGATTGCACCAAAACGCCCGGTCCCTAAAACATTGCAGTGGTCCCAGGATGAAGTGGTATTAAGTGAGGGCTAGAGTTCCCTGAAGAAGTGGGGAAAAGGGTCTCCTTATTTTTGGTCTGCTGTTCTCCATACATTCTAGAATCTGCTTTTCAAGGCCCACAAAAATCTGCTGTGATAATCTGATTTGTAGATTTGATATAATCCCAATTGCAGTAAAAGACATTTAGGATGCAGAATCTGTCAATCACTTAAATATATACTATAAACCAGTAGTTTTCAGTAAGGCTTTACAATTTTTCCAAAAGGCTTAATATCTTTTAGATTTACTCCTAGGTATTTCAGGCTAAGAAAATCCACTTTATTAAGAAAAAAATTCACTTTATTTCCTACTGTATTAAGGATTTCTCTGAAACTAATGATGTACTATCCATTGGCTAACTGAATTTAAATAAAAAATAAAAAAAGAATTTCTTCTTGTGCTTAGATGAAAAAGACATTTTCCTTTAATTTTTTTTTTAGTTTTTCTAATGTTAAACCAATTTTGCATTCCTGAGATAAAACCAACTTAAATAGGCTTTCTTATTTTATATCCATTAGCTAACGGACATAAGGTTTCTTGGGGGGGGGGATGATGATAAAAATGTTCTAAAATTCTACAGCAATGGTTGTACAACTCTGTAAATATATGAAGAACCACTGAACTATACACTTCAAAACAGGTGATGAACTTTTTTTTTTTTTTAAAGATTTTATTTATTTATTTGAGAGAGAGAATGAGAGACAGCACAAGAGGGAAGAGGGTCAGAGGGAGAAGCAGACCCCCCGCTGAGCAGGGAGCCCGATGCGGGACTCGATCCCAGGACTCCAGGATCATGACCTGAGCCAAAGGCAGTCTCTTAACCAACTGAGCCACCCAGGCGCCCCGATGAACTTTTTATAGTACATAAATTATCTCAATAAAGCTATTTTCAAAACTAGGTATAGGTTTTTTTCTCATGAAAAAATTTTAATTTCGTTTCTTTACTCTTCAGGGTTTTTTTTAAGATTTTATTATTTATTTGACAGAGAGCACAAACGGGGGAGCGGCAGGCAGAGGGAGAGGGAGAAGCAGGCTCCCGCTGAGCAGGGAGCCAGATGTGGGGCTCTATCCCAGGACCCTGGGATCATGACTTGAGCGGAAGGCAGACACTTAACCAACTGAGCCACCCAGGCACCCCTTCAGTTTTATTTCTACTTAAATTGGTTTTGATACATTTTTTTCAGGCATTTATTCACTTCATCTCAGTCTCTATATTTATAGCTATCAAAATGTTCATAATATCCTTTTTAATATCTGCAGATTATGTCTCCTTCATGTTTGCTACCGCTTACCTATACCTCTTTTGATTATTTTCTTGATTAATCTCACTGGAGGGGACTTTTCAAAGAAAATCTTCTGATTCTGGCTTCCCTATACATTGGATCTATTTGCTTTTTCAATAATTTCTGCTTTTGTTTGGTATTTAGCTGCTTCCTATGTGCTCTGGTGTGTGGTATTCTCATTATTGATCAGTTCTGTTTTCAAATTTCCATTATAATTTTATTCACTAGATTCACTATGACCACTAGATCAAGTATATTGATGGTGTTGTTCAAATCCTCTATTACCATACTGATGTTCTGGCTTCACCATCTACCATTTATATACTTAAATGCTATATAATTGCATATTTGTCTATTTCTTCTTGTAATTATGTCATTTTTATTTTATTCATACCTTATTTTTTTAGCCACTGTTTATCTTCATGGATGCATTTCACCTTTTATTATTATTTTTTTAAGATTTTATTTATTTACTTGAGAGACAGAGGGAGAGGGAGCAAGCAAGCACCAGCAGGGGAAGGGAAAGGGAGAAGCAGACACCCCACCAATCCCAGAGCTCCGTGATCTTGACCAGAGTCACGTAGGCATCCCTGCCTTTCACCTTAAAACCTATTTCTTTATGATGTTTATAGAGGCTACACCACACCTTTTAACTTGGCCTACATTTACCATTCTTTTTACTTTAATCTGTCTTAATTGGAGCACTTGGTCTCTTTCTATATTTATATAAGTACTGATGTATTAGGTTTAAATCCTTCTTTTGTACCTTCTATTTGTTCCAATTGATATGTTTCTTTTTCTTTCTTTCCTTCCTTTGAGTTTATTATTTTTTCACACTACTATTCCCTTTACTGGCTTGGATTTATATACTTAAATAAATGTCAGGTATTTTATTTTTTAAGATTTTATTTATTTGTCAGAGAAAGAAAGCACAAGCAGAGTGAGTGGCAGGCAGAGGGAGAAACAGGCTCCCCGCTGAGCAAGGAGCCGGTTGTGGGACTTGATCCCAGGACCCTGGAATCATGACTTGAGCCGAAGGCAGCTGCTTAACCAAATGAGCCACCCAGGCGTCCCTATCAGGTATTTCCAATGCAGTTCCAACAACCCATCTCTGGAATTTAGGATTCTCAACTCTTAACAAAACATTAAATGCATAAAAAGGTAAGACTTCAGGAGCCCAAAAAACCATCAAAGAGGCCTCACCTTATCATTTTAATTACAATCAACAATAAAAGGTCAGTAACCGAAATTTGCTTAGTGTGTATTTGTTCACCTTTTAATTTTTTCGAGGGTTATTTAAATGAGTGAAGGAATGAAATCACACTGCTACCTAATTTTCATCCCTAGCCTGATCTGTTTGGTCTCCCTGTACACCAGGGAGCCAAAAAACACCCGGGCAAAGTTTTGATTTAACAATAAACACTATGAGCTCATTAACACCATAGGATTAGGTGTTTAACATGCATTATCTCATTTAATTTTTTTTAAGTTTTATTATTTGAGAGAGAGAGAGCGCCAGAGAGCGAGCGAGCAGGGTGGAGGGGGGGAGAGAGAGAGAGAGAATCCCAAGGAGACACCACGCTGAGCATGGAGCCAGACACAGTGGATCTCAGGATTCTGAGATCATGACCTGAGCGGAAATCAAGAGTCCGACGCTAAAACCACTGAGCCACCCAAGCGCCTCTGCGTTATCTCATTTAATTTAATCATCACAACATCCTCATGCATCTATCCCCATTTTACAGTTGAGGGAAATTTCTCTTAAGTTCAACTTGAGACCACCCCATTCCAAAACTTTTCATGGAATTATGGAAGATGAGCTAGTTTCAAGTTCTAGGCTCAGCCACGTACTAGCTTCAAAATAGGGGGGGGGGGGAAGGAGTGGGGTAAGATGCCCAACGTGATCCAAGCTCCGTTGGAAGGATTAAACCTCACCATGAAGTGGAACTCTTTGCAAACTCTTCCTTCCTTACCAAGTGCTAAACAGATCTACCAAGCTACAGGAGTTGATTGAAAGTTGGGAGATCATCAACAGCTTAGAGAAGTTGCACGTGGTGCTACCAGGACCTCTGATTTGGAAGACTACCGCCGCGCGGGAGCCTTTCCTCAACCTGGCCGGGGTTTGGGGTCACTCCACATCTCCCACAGCTCCCAAACGCCAAAGGCTCCAGTTAAGTCCCTGGCACATGTAACCCGCAGCGGGCACTAAGGCGCAGACCCATGGAGATCTAGATCTCCCTCTCCTGAACATCAACAAATGGGGAAGTGGAGTAGGGGAGGTTGATTTGAATCCTGGGTTCCACACCCTTAGCGATCCCCAAAAAGAAAAATAAAAAAAATGGAGCCACGTTTTCTCATCCAACCTTCTACTCTCTCCCACGTGGGTTGTTGGTCTCTTTCTCCCATGCTGGGCCAAGACTCCTCCACTCCCCCGACGCTTTCGGCCACGCGCACAAAGTGCTGCAAAGTACCCCCGACCACAGCAGCTGGGACCCTGAGGCTTCCGGAGTTCTAACCTCGAGCGGGACTGTTGTAGCCCCGTGGCTGCCCGAGTTCTAACTCGAGGCCGGGCGGCTGGGACTCCGCGGCCGCCGGAGGTCTAACCCCGGGCCGGGCTGTCTGGACAGCGTACGTTCTAAGCCCCGGCAGTCCAGTGAGTGAACCGAACCCGGAGTCTCACGCTTCCCAACCCCCGCTCCAGGAGCACACACTCACCATATTTGCGATTCCGCGGTCCCGCCACCCCGCAGAGCGCAGGCGACGTCAGAACGGGAGCGCGCGCGCCTCAGGAAAGTCGCGCCGGAGAAGTGGAAATGGCCGCGTGCGGCAGGAAGCGGAAGTGACGCCGCTGCAAGTGGGCGGATCTCGTCCTCTAAGGGCCTCCCGGAACCGTGTAGGTTCTGGGAGAGGGACCGCAGTTTGCTATTTTAGTTTTCGTTATGCTGTAAATCTTTGGCAGGAACAATGAATTAAATATGCACACACACACCAACAGGTTTCAATGGTGTCATCGTTCCATTGCCTGTTTATCTTTGAGCACATTCTTGTGCTTTCAAAATCATCTTTTTGACCCTACACTGGTGAGGGAATGGTATGGAGATAATGATGGGTAATCCTAAATGTTTTCCTTCCTATTTAGATATCCTTTTTTTTTTTTTAAGATTTTATTTATTTATTCGAGAGAGAGAGATAACGAGAGAGAGCACAAGCGGTGCGGAGAGGGAGAAGTAGGCTTCCTGCTCACGTGGGACTGGATCCCAGGACCCTGGGATCGTGACCTGAGTGGAAGGCAGCTGCTTAACAAACTGAGCCACCCAGGTGTCCCCATATTTAGATATCCTTGTTAAAATACTGGTGGGAAATGTGGAGCCCACCAGAAATGGAATCCACTGAGTAGGGAATTCAGGAAGAAGAGCAGGTTTGGGGGCGAGGGTTGAGTTTCCGTCAGGTTGAGTTTGGAGATGTCATCAGACACCCATTTTCTTCTGCCCCGCATACTGCTCTTTTCTCTATGCTGCTCCAAATCTCCATTATTTAAAGCTAGACTCCTGCCTCGCCACCTCCAAGAAGTCCTTCCTGATCCTTAGAGCCCTTACTCATTTCTCTCCAACACGATGCCAGGCACATCTTGGGACCATTTGGATCTAGCCAAAACTAGACCATTATAGGGTAATTCCAGTTAATTATTTTGGAAACCTAGAGGTAGAGACCTAGCAGGACCCTTAGGAATCAAGCAGCAATCTCTTCATTTTACAGATACTAAGGCCCAGAGAAGGGAAGCTCCTTGCCCACAGTCACAGAGTGAGTCAGTGGCTGAATCAGAACTGGGCCTTGGGATTTTGGCTACTGGCCTGGGTTACATCCACCACATCTGGCTGCTATGCCTGAGAGGAGTTGCAGTATGTGGCAACAGGATGGGTTTGAACTGGCTCCAGGATGGAACATAAATTACCTCAAAAACTGCTCCATCAAACTTCACCTCATGCAAATCTTATACAGCTTGTCAAAGAACAGAATTTGTCTCCAAATTAAGAAATGCCCACAGATGGTTCCTGTGTAAGAGTAGAACCTGTGGTTTGGATTCTGCTGCTCACTTTCTAGATCCTGTTTATGTTTCCATATTAATGGGACATATCAACCACCATTGTTGGGGAATTAAACATTATGCCAATTTATAGTCATAGATGTGTCCTTATCATTTGCTTTTTAGATATCCTTTATGACAATTTCCAGTTGTTATTTGGCTTACCTCGCATCTAGGACCATCATATCCCAGGTCTGCTCAGTAAAGACTGATGGGGACTTGATGTTTTTATTACTACGAGTAAGGACACAGTACATCTCACCTAATTAATTGTTTCCCAACTATATAATGACTCAATTTCCAAATTCTCTTTTTTTTTTTTTAAAAAGATTTTATTTATTTGACAGAGAGAGATACAGCGAGAGAGGGAACACAAGCAGTGGGAGTGGGAGAGGGAGAAGCAGGCCCCCCGCGGAGCAGGGAGCCCGATGCGGGGCTCGATCCCAGGACCCTGGGATCATGACCTGAGCCGAAGGCAGACGCTCAACGACTGAGCCACCCAGGCACCCCTCAATTTCCAAATTCTCTTAAAGGTGGGTCACCCTTTTATATTTTGTTGTTTCCCTTTCTAGTAAGTTAATAAATGTTGACATATGCTCAAGATCAATCTGTCTTATAAATTTGTCTTTTACCGCACTTCTGTGATTAAAACCCTAAGTCCTGGCCATGGCTTACTAGGCCCCTCTCCACCAGTCCCCACCTGCATTCCAGTGATAACAGCTTTACCCACCTTCTTTTTCTACCCTGAGCACACCCCAATTTCTCTAACCCCATCCATCACCCTTTGTTGGGAGTAATGTACTCCACTGTTTTGCTAAGCTAACTCCAATTCATCACCTCTTTAGGGAAGCCTCCCTGATCACCCAGACCAGGTAACTGCCCCTGCTGGATGGACCCACAGCCCTGTGTCCTTGCCCATCATAGCACCTGTCAACCTTGCCTTTATTTAATGTCCACCTTTCCAACCACACCGAGAGCTCTATAAGAGCAAGTCTTGTAGATGCCTTGGGTACTTTGGATACCTATCTGCTGGCACTATGCCTGGCCCAAAGGTAGTGCCTATTGAACTTAGGGATTTTTGGTGGGAAGCAACCAAAAAGGAGTTTGGGAAAAACTCTGTCGTGGAGCCCATAGATTTCACAAGAGTTGGTTGTGAGAGCAGAGGCAGCCCTACAGTCTCACTCCACTGTCAATGCCCTCCAGCCAAGACTAGCAGGAACACACCTTATAGTGTTGTTACTTATTGCATCAGGGAGAATGCACACCATGCAGAATGATAAGCCTTCTCAATCAGAGGGTGTTATAAAGGATTTACTGTAGGATTTGGGTTGTATTAGGTGATTTTAGGGAAGGTTCAAGGAATTGTGGGGTTTTCTCTGGATTAGATGCCATCAGGGTGTGTGAATAGTTCTGTGACTGGGCAACTTTTTTTTTTTTAAAGATTGATTGATTGATTGATTGATTGATTTAAGAGAAAGAGAGCGCCCAAGCTGGGGGAGGGGCAGAGAGAGAGGGAGAGAATCTCAAGCAGACTCCCTGCTGAGTGTGGAGCCCAATGCAGGGCTCAATCTCATGACCTTGAGATCATGATCTGAGCCAAAATCAAGAGTTGGCCACATAACTGACTCAGCCACCCAGGTATCCCTATGATTGGGCATCTTAATAATCTTATCTACAAGGTGGAAGGAATGAAGTGGGGCTAAAGCTATAATTGGTAAAGAAATAGCAGTCACTCTTATTAGCCAGGATAAGGGGAATTTGGTGAATTTTGTGGTTTCAATAATGGTCATGTTTTTGTCTGTGTTCAAACTGGATTAAAGAGTGGTCTTGTTTGTTTTTTTTTTAAAGATTTTATTTATTTATTTGAGAGAGAGAGAATGAGAGACAGAGAGCATGAGAGGGAGGAGGGTCAGAGGGAGAAGCAGACTCCCTGCCGAGCAGGGAGCCCGATGCGGGACTCGATCCAGGGACTCCAGGATCATGACCTGAGCCGAAGGCAGTCGCTTAACCAACTGAGCCACCCAGGCGCCCAA
>NW_028039056.1:7602-14986 GCF_054177405.1 Leptonychotes weddellii | reverse complement strand
GCCTCGGATTCACTTCTCCGCACGTCCTACCTTCCAGAAAGTGGTCGCTTTTCTGTTCAGAGAGTTGTTGCTATTCCTTTCTTCAATCTCCTGTTGGGTTTGTAGGTGTTCAGAATGGTTTGATCCCTATCCAGCTGAATTCCTGAGAGGAGACGAAATCCAGGTCTCCTACTCCTCCGCCATCTTGCTCCACCCCCCCTATGGTGACAATTTTATGAATGTATACATAAGTGAAAATTTACCAAACTGTATACTTTAAATATATACTATATATTGCAGGTCAGTTGTTCCTCAAGTAAAGGTATTAAAAGCTTTTCAAGTTGCGCACTTTGAGGATAAGCAATATATTGTCTATCCATTGTATCTCAGTAAACCTGTTAAAAGAGTCAGAAGACAAATGAAAACTGAAAAAATACTTTTAAATCATAAGAGAAGGGCTAATTTTCTTTTTTAAAAAATTTTTATTGTTATGTTAATTACCATACATTACATCATTAGTTTTTGATGTAGTGTTCCATGATTCATTGTTTGTGTATAACACCCAGTGCTCCATGCAGAATGTGCCCTCTTTAGGGCTAATTTTCTTAATATAAAATCTCTAACAAATCAATAAGAAAAAACCTAAAAACAACTGGAGTGAAGGATATGACAGTTCATGAAAGAGCAAAATAATTGGCTCTTAAACATAAGAAAAGATAGTTGACCTCATTTGTGAAAGGAAAAATTCAAATTAAAGCTCCACTGACACTGTTTTTCTGCTCTTAAATGGGCAAATATCCAAAAAGTTCATAAAACACAATATTGGCGTGAGTCTGGGGAAACAGGTGCCCTTCCACATAGAGGTAAGTGTATGGACTGGTGCAACAGCTAAGAAGGATGATTTAATAATATGTATCTATCTATCTAATGGCTGTATCTTTCTACATCCTTCCACTTCTTGGAATTTTTTTCTATGGACATACTTGTGTAAGTGCTAAGTGACCTTTGTTCAATGTTACTCATTGAAGTTTTATTGTAATAGTTAAAGAATGGCAACAATCTAAATGCCTATCCATTGGAGATTGGTTAAATATAGTTAAGCCATTAAATGGAGTATTGTGCATTGGTTAAATAGAACAAGAATGCTTTTTATAAGTAGGAATGAAATAATCTCATCTTAAGTGAAAAAAGCAAGGTACAGAACAGTGTGTATATTGTGCTACCATATGGATTAAAAATAAGTCTACAGGGGCGCCTGGGTGGCTCAGTTGGTTAAGAGTCTGCCTTTGGCTCAGGTCATGATCCCAGGGTCCTGGGATGGAACCTGCGTCAGGCTTCCTGCTCAGCGGGGAGTCTGCTTCCGCCTCTCTCCCCACCCCCAGCTCATGCTCTGTCTCTCAAATAAATAAATAAAATCTTAAAAAAAATAAGTCTACAGATGCATATGTACCACAATAAACATAAGACTGTGGAAAGGCACGCAAGCAACTGGTTAACAATGGTTGCCTCTAGGGAGTGGTTTGAGGAAAAGTTTTGGGTTTTTGTTAAGATTTTTATTTATTTATTTATTTGACAGAGAGACAGCGAGAGCAGGAACACAAGTAGGGGGAGTGGGAGAGGGAGAATCAGGCTTCCCGCCGAGCAGGGAGCCCGATGTGGGGCTTGATCCCAGGACCCTGGGGTCATGACCTGAGCCAAAGGCAGTCGCTTAACCAACTGAGCCACCCAGGCGCCCCAGGAAAGGTTTTGAATAAGTGTTTTTCCTACCTCTTTTTTAAAATAAGAGTCCAATCTTGAATCATTTGAATATATTTTCTATGTTTAAAAAAAGCCCCTTGATTACTCACACTAATGAACCCCTCTGGGGCTGTGGAAATTTTAGCTCATAAATGAATTTGTTTTGTTTTACAGTTTTCCCTCATCTTTCCCTCGCCCTCTCCTCATTCTTTCCACCAGCATTTAAAAAAATAAGTTTATTTTTAATCCAACATTCCTGGGTGTTTTGCAGCAGAAAAATAATTTGTATTTTCAGGTTACATAGTTCATAATATTTCTAGATTGAAGTCTTCATTATGTCTTAACATACATTTGGAGGTAGAAGCTGGGTGAAGAAGTCTAAACATTTTTTTTTTTTAAACAAAAGGTCTCACATATTTATTACTGAACCAACCTACTGGTGCAGAAGCAAAGTAACAGGGAAAAATAATTTCCCAGATAAAACATGTCTATTGTTCAGGCAATAGTGATGTTTAAGAGCGATAGGATTCTGGCACATGACCTTTATGCAGTGTAAATTTGTGTGCTATCTCATGCGCGATCCTCTTATAGAGCTGGCTTGGTTCTTCTCCAATGCTTCCTCTTGGAGTTGTACCTGATTTTATTACCAGTTTTCAACCAAATCAACTGGGGAGTAGGACGATTCTGCTTTTGTTTCTTGGCCAGGAATTGCTTGACCTTGAAAGTCTTGTAAGAAGACATGGCGGGGAACAGTTAACTGCACAGACCAAGATGGCAGAGAAAAGGAGGCAAGTCTAAACATTTTTTAACACTTTGGAAGCATATTGCCAAATTGCTCCTTGCAAGATAATACTAATTTAAATTCTCACTTGCAGTTAATGGAAGTGCCCCTTTTCTTGAATTCTCATTGGTATTTGTGCTATCATTTTTTAAATTCCAATTTGATGGGCTAAATTCCTATCTCATTATTTTAACTGGTATGTTCTTTTTTTTTTTTTTTTAAGATTTTATTTATTTATTTGACAAAGAGAGATAGCAAGAACAGGAACACAAGCAGGGGAAGTGGGAGAGGGAGAAGTGGGCTTCCTGCCGAGCAGGGAGTCCTATGTGGGACTCGATCCCAGGACCCTGGGATCATGACCTGAGCCAAAGACAGACGCTTAATGACTGAGCCACCCAGGCGCCCTTAACTGGCATGTTCTAAATTGTAATGAGTTTAATCACTTTTTCAAAGTTATATTGGTCATTTGAGTTCTTTTTTAATCTTTTTTTAAAATTATGTGATACATGGATAATGTTTTTCTGATATATGATACAAACTATATTGAAATATGCAAATATGTTAATATTTGGCATTACATTAGGAATCTAACTGTATTTTTCCAGAGTTAACAAATTTTTAGAGCAACCGTTATTAAAAATCTACTCTTTCTCTATTGATCACCAAAGTGCTTCACTAATTCTCAGTCCCTATGTATTCTTGGATGCATCGCAGAATTTAGAATCTGGTTTGTTGACCTTTGTGTCTAGTATCATAGCAGAACTACATTGTCTAATCCTTTTTGCTTAAAAGTTTTAATTCCACTCTTTATTCTTTTGTTATAGAATTTTGGAATTGGAATTTTAAGTGGAATTACATTAAATTTATAAATGATATGTAGGAGATTTGAAATTTTACAACATGACTTCTTGTTATCAGGGTTTTTAAGACCACTTTTATATTCCCCAGTGAAATTTTGTATTTTTTTTTTTAATGTTGGCACTGCATATTTCTTGTTGAGTTTACTCTGAGGTGTTGGAATTTATAACCCCTTCCCCAGTGATTGGGTTACTTTATCGTGTCCTTTCGACTTTGTGTCATAGTCTATCACTCAGCATCTCTGCGGCTCCCTGTAGTAACCCCCACTGTCAGAGCAGTTGACGGGAGCTTTGAATGCCATGGGTCGGAGGGGTATTATTTATTCTTCTTGTGCTTGAATTGCCCACCTCTTGGTCTCCTTTTATGGCCTGGAGAGAGTTTATAGTGACCCACTGCTGGATCAGGAACCAGAATCTGTATGTAGTAGCTCTCCTTCATTTACATAAACAGCTAACTGGTTGGCTGCCAGTTTTTTTAGTGCTACCCCAGAGAGTGCACCACTTGTGCTTCTGATCCCTGCTTGGATATCTGATTCCAGGCACTTCCTTCCTCGCACGGCTTATCCCCACCCAGGGCCCCCTGAACAACCCTACAAAATGTCAATTGCTTGTTTCCATTTGAACCCAGAGAATTGCTCCAATGTTTATTAAATTTTTATACAAGATTACAGAATATGTAAAAGAGCCTCATCTTGAATCAGAAAATTTTAAAAGAAAAGAGAAAATTTAATTGAAGCTCTCTATGCCATGTACTTTCTAAGTGTTCTTTTTTTAAGGTAAAATAGTCTTCTATTAAGAAAAATTCCTTTTCCATTTTTTTCATTTTTTTTATTGTGGTAAAATACACATAACAAAATTTACCATCTTAGACATTTTGAGGTGTACAGTTCAATAGTGTTTAGTAGATGCCCATTGTTGTGCAATTGAGCTCCAGAATTTTTCAGCTTGCAAAACTGAAACTACACCCATTAAACAACAACTCCCCATTACTCCCTCCCCCCAGTCCTTGGCAACCACCGTTCTACTTTGTTTCTATGACTTTGACTACCCTTGATACCTCATGTAAGTGAAGTCAGGCGGTATTTATCTTTTTGTGACTGGCTTATTTCACTCAGCAGAACGTCCTCAAGGTTCATCTGTGTTTTAGCATGTGTCAGAATTTCCTTCCTTTTTGGGGTGCCTGGGTGGCTCAGTGGGTTAAGCGTCCGATTCTTGATTTCAGCTCAGGTCATGATCTCAGGGTTGTGAGATGGAGCCCCGCGTAGGACTCTGTGCTGGGCATGGAGGAGCCTGCTTAAGATTCTCTCTCCTCTTCTCCCTTTGCCCCTCCCCGCCTCTGCGGCACACGCTCGAGCTCTCTCTCTCTTAAAAAAATAAAAAAGAATTTCCTTCCTTTTTAAGACTGAATGATATTTTACTATATATATATATATATATATATATATATATATACACACACTTTACTTATCCATTCTTCCATTGATGGACACTTAAATTACGTCCACCTTTTCGCTATTGGGAATAAGGCTACTAAGACAATGGTATGTGAATATCTCTTTGAGACTCTGCTTTCAACTACTTTCTAAGTGCTTTACTGGACTTACCTCACTTTATCCTTAATACAGCTTTATGAATCAGTTACTATTAATACCTCAGTGTTATAGATATGGAAACTGAGGCATATAGAGTTTAAGTAACTAATTGTGATTCCAGAACTCGCATGTTTAACTCAGTGCTATCCTATTTTCCAAAAGAGACACCTTGGTGTCCTGCACCAGGGGATTGAAAATAAAAAAAAGAAATAAAAATCATGCTGACAGAATGAATTACAAATTTGAGAGCTATCCAGATAATTCAGGAGAATGTCCTGCTTTTGAGTTGCCTTTTAAAAAAATTACTCAGATAATTGCTTTGATATGGGCAACCTAGACAATTTCAGATTTTCAAAATTCAACCAACTCTCAATTTCCTGTTTGTATAAACACAGCCATAATAAGACAGATAAGATAAAAATTAAGAAAGAAAGAGGATGTCTCGTTTGTGAAACTCTCACGAAAAAGAGCTCCTTGTTTGAGCTGTTCATATCTATAAGCATTACTTTAGGGTGTATCTTATATACATCCATGTAGTGATATGAAATATTACTCTAGGAAGGCTGAGAACAGCCTGAACAATGGACTCTTCATAGTTAAGCAGCCAGGATGGGTCTGGAAAAACTGGTGATGGTGGTCATCTCATGATCTGCTTTGTTGTGCCATTGACTTGTCTGTGTCTTAACTTGCACATACTCCATATATGCTTTTACAATATAAATTCCAGAATCTCATGAGAAATGTGTTCTGAGGAATGTTTTTTAAGGGGTTGTCTTTACAGTATGTGTGTGTGTATGTGGGCGTGTAGTGTGTGGCATATATCTTGATACTTTTTCTTTTTCATTTTTTTTTTTTCAACTTAGCTGCACATTAAAATCATCCATCTTCCTTAGGTCTCAAAACACTGCTATGTTCTCAGGATCAGGAAATAAATATGTTTTTGTTTCCTGCCTCACAAAATAAATTATTTGAGTTGTTTTTCCAAGCTAAATTGTATTTCACCTTCTTTTAGAATTTTTTTTTTTTTACCACCAGACATTTTTTCAGTTAATGTGCAATTTATACCTAGGAAACAGATTTTTTTTTCCAAAAAATGTAAATCCATTCTAGAGATAGAAATCATGGAATATTTTGGGGTGCCTGGGTGGCTCAGTCGGTTAAGCGTCTGCCTTTGGCTCAGGTCATGATCCCAGGGTCCTGGGATCGAGCCCCGCATCGGGCTCCTTGCTTGGCGGGAAGCCTGCTTCTCCCTCTCCTTCTACTGCTTCCCCCTGCTTGTGCTTTCTCACTCTCTCTGTCAAATAAATAAAATCTTTAAAAAAAAAAAAAAAAGAAATCATGGAATATTTTTTTCACAAGATTATCCTCAAGATAGATGGAGAATGTTTTATGAAGTCTGATGAGTTTTTGGTTGTACAAAGATATATACAACAGTGGATCAAGAAAGAAAATACTTGAGGAAATTTAAAAATGGCCCTAAATTAAAAGGAAATACAGAGGTCCCAGCTAAAGTTTTCATGGTTTTTACTCTACTTTGGTTACATTTATATGGTAGGGTTTTAGGGTGAAAGTATTGTATCTCATCATAGGGATGTAGTTGATAATATCTTAGTAAGTTTAATAGTCAGATTTCTTTTGCTTTTCAAAAGAGACATCTAAGTGTCTTGCACCAAATAAGGAAGAGAAAGGAAAATCATATTGGCATTAGTTGTCTATAAAGTAAGAGGCAGGCATTCATGCTTATCATTCACCATATTCAAAGAACAACATGACACACCAGTCAGAATGGCTGAAATTAACAAGTTAAGAAATGACAGATGTTGGTGAGGATGTGGAGAAAGGGGAACCCTCCTACACTGTTGGTGGGAATGCAGGCTGGTGGAGCCACTCTGGAAAACAGTATGAAGGTTCCTCAAAAAGTTGAAAATAGAGCTACCCTATGACCCAACAATTGCACTACTGGGTATTTACCCCAAAGATACAAATGTAGTGATCCGAAGGGGTATGTGCACCCCAATGTTTATAGCAGCAATGTCCACAATAGCCAAACTATGGCAAGAGCCAAGATGTCCATCGACAGATGAATGGATAAAGAAGATGTGGGGGGTGTGTGTGTGTATAATATGGAATATTATGCAGCCATCAAAAAACCCCGAAATCTTGCCATTTGCAATGACGTGAATGGAACTAGAGGGTA
Source organism: Leptonychotes weddellii (assembly GCF_054177405.1). Classification (NCBI taxonomy): domain Eukaryota; kingdom Metazoa; phylum Chordata; class Mammalia; order Carnivora; family Phocidae; genus Leptonychotes; species Leptonychotes weddellii. Next base: position 7,843 of record NW_028039056.1, on the reverse strand, counting down.
TTAAACTAAGTGAAATAAGTCAATCAGAGAAAGACAAGTATCATATGATCTCACTGATATGAAGAATTTGAGAAACAAGACAGAGGATCATAGGGGAAGGGAGGTAAAAATGAAACAAGATGAAACCAGAAAGGGAGACAAAGCATAAGAGACTCTTATTAACCTTAGGAAACAAACTGAGGGTTGCTGAGGTGGTGGGGGGTGGGAGGGATGGGGTGGCTGGGTGATGGACATTGGGGAG
>NW_028039056.1:0-7502 GCF_054177405.1 Leptonychotes weddellii | reverse complement strand
GAGCGATAAAGGTGATTTTAATTGCTCACTGAATCCTAGAAAAGGTTGAACGGACAAACCAGGGCCTGGGCCTCAAGAGCGGCTGGAGCTATTGTGTCCATTGCTGAAACTCTCTCTCCTCTTTCCCTGCAAGTCTGCTTCCTGCTCTTTTGCTCTAGACCAGACTCTTCCACATGGCCGGAAGCACAGCTCACTGATAACTTTTTAAATTTCCACCAATAACCACTCTACTAGACACTGTTGCTGTCCTGGTCATGCCCCTGGCCCATCCGTGAGGTCACCTCTGGCTGAAGAGTTACTTCCCTCTCTGTCCCAGACTTCCTACCTTGAGTACCTGCATTTTTCTATCTGAGGACACTGGCTGGAGGAATGGGTTGGGATGGCAGAGAGGGCAGGCCAAAATGCCAGGTGGTTAGTATGCTCAGGAGTTCGCTTCAGCCAGAGAGGGATGGGAGTAGGTGCATAAACAACCCACCCTCTTCATTCTGCCGAGAGATAATTCTGAGTTTTGTACTATGGGCCTCTGAGATGTCCCCAGCAGGACTCAACATCTTTTGTTATTGCTTTCTTCTTTTCTTCATCTCATTTTTTCACTTTCTTACCACACTTCCTGGGATCATCTCACAAATAAACTATTTGTACCCAAATTATTCTTTTAGAATCTTTTTTTTTTTCTTTTGGGAGGATCCAAACTGAGACAACCACATTAACGACCGCAACAAAACTCACAGACAAATTCTTAGATTGGCCCATCTTGGGTCAAATGCTTACCCATGGTCCAATCGGTTATAGCCATGGGAACAGGGACATGGTAGCTATCATATGGGTAGAATAGCGGAAAAAGTGCTCGGAGTCAGGGCTAAAGGGAATGAAGAGAAGAAGCAGATCTAAGACACTGAAGGATATTATTCACAGAAGATATGATATGTGTTGGATGATGCATTGGTTGAATATACAAAACAATAGATCTTTACCCGTGAGGTAGTTAATAACATATTTTGTAAAATGTTTGTTCTGAGCCAATTTTTTGTAACTTTGTTTTAAAATAATTTCAAACTTACAAAAAAGCTACAAGAATAGGACAAGGAACTCTCATATACCTATTGCTCGGATTTAACAATAGTTTAGATTTGGTCCTATTTTTTTTAAAGACCTATTTATTTATTTTAGAGGGAGAGAGAACAAGGGAGGGCAGAGGGAGAGAGAGAGAGAGAAAGAGAGCATCCTCAGGCAGACTCCCTGCTGAGTGGGGAGGCTGACGTGGGTTTGATCCCAAGACCCTGAGATCATGATATGAGCCAAAATCAAGAGTCGGACGCTCAACCAACTGAGCCACCCAAGTGCCCCTTGGTACTATTTGTTTTTATAAAATTCTCTGAACCATTTGAGTGTGTTAGAGGTATCATACCCTTTTACCCTTAAATAACTCAGTGTGTATTTGCTAAGCACAAGGAATTCTCTTACATAATTTATGTGCAATCATGAACTCAGGAAATTTGTTATTGATTTTATACTATTATCTAATCTATAGTTCATGCTCAAATTTTATCAATTATTTCAATATTATCCTTTAGAGCTACTTTCTCCCTAGTCTAGGATCCAATTCGAGAGCATACATTGCATTTAATTGTCAAGTCCCCTCACTCTCCTATAATGTGCAATAGTTTCCTCAAACTTTTTGTGACCTTGGTATTTTTGAAGAGTATAAACTAGGTATTATGGAATATCCTTTAATTACAAAACCAATATATTTTATATGTATTGGTAACCAGTACAACCAATATATTTTAACTAGTGGGTATGTGGAAAATGCAAAGAGAGGCAACAGGGGGTAAGGGCTCCAAAGATGGCCATTACAGTCAGCTCGTTAACCTTGAAGGGGCTTCCATTCTACTTTATATTATATGTAGTCTTGATAGACTAAATCATGGGATAGAATGTTCATTGATATGTTAGACAATGCAGTGTTATTGCAATATGTTTGAATATGTGAATACAATCAAAGTGTCAGTGATGAATTCTTCAAATAATTCTTCTCCATCTTTAAAAATACTATTCAAGGGTGGTCTCTAATTGAAACTTTCATACAGTGAGTGGGTGAGTTGACTATATCATAGAAGTTTATAGCTTGGTGGAGCTAGGTGTTATTTAGTGCATTTTGTAGAACAAGAACTTTACATTTACTGAGCTTAAGACATTTGGCTATGGTAGTCAGTGAAAAGCCAGGATTAGCTCCTACATAATCCTGGTTCTTTGCGTGAGTGCTCTTTTCTATTTTGTCCAAGGAATCAAAACGATGCTACTCACTGTTGTTGTCAACTCAGATCCCATTTGCGATTTGGTGATCTTTCAGTTTCTAATGTATTTGATTCATCTCATTACTGAACAAAACAAATGAAGTTTTACCAGGAAAATTCTTACTTTAAGGGCTACTATCTAAAATGTGTTGCTAAAATTAAGCACTAATTTGTGCCTAAATGAACAACTGTTTTCATACACTAATTTCTGATGTTTAGAATTTTTTTTTAATGTTTTAGTTATTGTTTTGAAGTAGAAAAAGGAGTCTCCACTACTTGCTTTAAGACCAATGCACTCCAATGGACTAGAAACTCACTACTTTCAATCACAAAACAACTTTTTCTACCGAATTCTCCCCTCAGCAGGGAGAAGTGATCGAAAAGCAGTCTGGGATAGTGGGAAGAGCAGGGGCTTTAATTAGTCAAACGGAATTTCAAATTCTGTAGTGTCATCATACTAGCAGTGTAGCTTGGGCAAGGTAAGTAATCTTTCTGAGCTTCCTATTCCTAACTTGTGTAATGGTAGAAATGATATCAATGATTTAACTCTCTGGTACTGTAGGTACTTACTCTTCAAGATGCCAGAAAATGTATTTTAAAGTGTCGAAAGTGGTGGAAATACTCAATGGTGATTATTTTCAACAGGATAATTGCCCAAGTTCTGTGCCGTGAGTAGGTACTAAGGAGCATCATTATCGGGAGAGGAAGCTGATCCTACCAGCTGGTGCTAAAAATAATTCAAGATGGTCATAAACAGTCCATACAATTATCCTTCGAACTTGCTTTGCCAGGTTTGGGGCTAGGTGTTAGCAACAGTTTTACTCTCCTCCATTCCACTTTTCTAGAGGTTAAGTTGCATTAAACAAACAAACAAACAAGCAAACAAACAACTTCTTTCACTCTTCAAAGTTGCCCCACATTTTTATTTTCATCAGGACTCACCAGCATAAAAATGTTTTGGGATGGGGGTCAGTGTAGTAGGATTTGTTCCACTCTTCCCTTGGGAGGCTGTTGCTGTATTTATGTATTCCCTTCTTAATTAAAAATATGACCCATGTCCGTAGCACATTAATGCAACTAGACATGGTAAAGAGATTTCTTGAAATTTAAATCATCTCCTGCTTGTTTTTTCTCATCTCGAAAGCAAATTGATAAAATAAATTTCATAGTCTTTCATAGGAATATTTCTTCCCTGGTTGAAGTCGGTAATGTCTGTCAAGTTAGATGTGAATTACAAAGTCTGAAAATGGGAGCCACAATAGAAACTACAACTCGACCATGTAATGGCAGTATTGCAAATGTGAAGCTGACGCAGACTCAGTCACTGCCTGAACGGATGTGTCTACTTTCAATGGAATGGAATCCCATGGAATTGTTCCTCCTTACTCTACGCTTCTTTTCCTGCTTGAACAGAAAAGATACCGAAAGCACTGGCAATTATCTGTATGAATCAGCTACTTTTGAGTTTGACAGTTTTCTTGGAAAAATGTTTTAAAAGCCATTTGTCCAGCACATGAAGATCATAAAATTGCTAATTCGGGAGGAACAGGAGAGATCATGGGTCTAACCTCCCAGCTGCGGCAGGTGTACCCTCTACAGTCTCTCTAACAGTTGGCCAACCATGCTCTTCATCATTCAGAGTGATAAAATAAGCCATTTTAAGGAAAAAAGTGAATTTTTGTATTTTGGGCTCCATAATCCTCTACTTCATTCAAATCGCTGTCTTCCAGAAACAGGAAATCTAAAAGAAAATGAAAGCAAACTGTATTAAAAAAAAAATCTATACCTATAAAATTGAAAGAAGACATGGTGTTTCCTTTTATTTTTTATTGCATTACTTTTTTCTTTATTCTAATGGCATACATTTGTGTAAATATATATACACACATATGCCAATAAGGAACACGCATGCACCAACACGTGTTTAAATGCCTTCTTTCAGGTCACCTCGAATTATTTTTGTAAAGAGCTTTTAAAATGTTAAATCAAAATGTGGTGGTGAGACTCTTGAGCCTGATAATGAGGACAGGACATTTACAAATGGCGGGTCCTGCTAGACGCAATAGTGTCTCAGTCTCCAGGTGGGATTTGAGTGTCCATGCAGGGAACTCTCAATCATGATCTGCACTGAGCTTCCCCCTCCTGGTGTCTCTATTTCAAAAAGAGACCAGCAGGTTAGGGAAAGCTTTCACAGCTGAGAATAGAACCAAATATGATAAAAAGTACAAGAAGATTTTTGGTGGCGTTTTGGAAGCTTTGTGTCTTGGTAGTCTTGTGTATCAGAGCATTTTCTTTTCTGCCTGCTTTTTTATCTGTCCCTTTGATTGATCAGTCCTCGTCTGATATGGAGCCTTCCAGCCAAAGACTAGGGCTCGCGTGGGGCCACAGTTTCGGCAAGTGCCTTATTTTACACAGGGATGGTGTGTGAGGTGGGGGAATGATGGCGGCGAGCCGGGAGGGAACAGCTGTCTGTCACACAGTAAACAGGGATGGCCACAGACCGAGGCCAAGCTGGAACACATGGCAGGCTTCAGGGACAGAGCCGAGCTGCTGAAAATTGAATTCTTCCTCCTCGCTCCCGACCCTGTCAAATCACAGTGCAGGAATTACTCTTCTAGAGTTAGAGTTCCTAATTTTTGTTTTATTCTACACATTTGCTTTTGATTTTGCTCAGAGAAGGCCTGAAAAGCAAAGATGAATATTTCGGGAGTTTGAGTGGAAAAGTCTCCACTGAAACCTCGTTTCTGCTAACTAATAGGCCTTCAGAGAATTCAGTTATATTTTCCACAACTTGAGTCTTTTAGTGCCTACCTTTGGAATGGATGCTCTTATGCCAACTACTACTAAACATTGAGTCTACCTTATGATTACAGTTTATTATGTACCAGTGGGTCATAAAAATGAAAGATTTAGGTCACTATATGCTTACTTACTTTTGGAGATGACTTTAAAAAAACAAACACACTGGTTGCAGCAATGAAATGTTTAGTCATTCCTGAGTACTGATGTGGCCAGAGCAGCCTGTTTTCCAGGTTTTAGACACTGACTACTTTCAAGACTGAAGAAATTCTAGCTATTAATGCTTGCTTAGGGTTATTTCACCTATTTACAGGGAGATTTTATCCATCAGCCACAGTCTATTGACAATCCTTCATATGCCAAGCCCTTTACCAGGTACTTTGGAGGATTATGAAAGAAGCAGAAGATACATGTTAAACGGTAAGCTCTTCTTTTTTTTTTTTTTTAAGATTTTATTTATTTATTTGAGAGAGAGAATGAGAGAGAAAGAGAGAATGAGAGGGGGGAGGGTCTGCGGGAGAAGCAGAATCCCCGCTGAGCAGGGAGCCCGATGCGGGACTCGATCCCGGGACTCCAGGATCATGACCTGAGCCGAAGGCAGCCGCCCAACCAACTGAGCCACCCAGGCGCCCAAATGGTAAGCTCTTCAGGGATATACAGTTTAATGAGAGAACCAGAGAAAACCGAAGCAGATACCTGTAAATATAATAGATGAGACAAAACCCAGCTCCATTCCCTACAATGTACTTGGTGCCCTTAGTAATAGATGTGTTACCCCTCTGTCAAGGGCACTAGTAACGCATACCATTGGGTGTTCAGGAAATAAAAGTATTAGTATTTAGTATTTATTTTGTGTTTTTTCTCTCTTATGCTAAGAGTGGTAAGTGCAGTACCGTAGTTCCATAGTTCCTGAAAAAATAAGCCACATGGCTTTGTCTGAGAAGTAGCAGTGATCTCAGGTATCAGAATTGATGCTTGAATTTGGCAAAGCAGCTAACATATTCTGTTTTGTAACTAAATGGCTGGAACAGCATGTGTGGGATTCTGAGGCTAGCTTTTGTGATGCCATGCATCCAAACTAGGCTTCTCAATTTAGTTGATGCATTTAAGAAACTTTTGAGTGCTAACTACTTGCCCAATGCTAATCCAGATGGTGGAGATTTAAGAACGAGTAACAACGAGGTCTTTCTCTCAATGACCTCACAGTGAGGGTGTATGTGGAGCGGGGCAGAGGTTTGGGTGGAGAACAAGTAAGGAGAACGTTGCATTAGCGGATGGCAATTGCTGTCATGATTTTTATTTTCTAATTTGGATTTTGTAGTGGGGTAGGTCAACTGTTACTAAAATTTCTGGAGGAGGGGGATGGTGAGGGCCAAAACTGTGGCTGGGCATGGGTGTAGAGGATCAGAAAATTAAGGAACAGGGGCGCCTGGGTGGCTCAGTCGGTTAAGCGTCTGCCTTTGGCTTGGGTCCTGATCCCAGGGTCCTGGGATTGAGCCCCACGTCGGGCTCCCTGCTCAGTGGAGAGTCTGCTTCTCCCTCTCCCCCTGCTTGTGCTCTCTCTCACTCACTCACTCTCTCTCTCTGTCAAATAAATAAAAAATCTTTAAAAAAAAAAGAAAATTAAGGAACAAAATAGAGTTATGCTTACTGATGGAATTCTGATATTCTTAGGGCAGTGAAATCTCAGGCATGACCATAAGGTGGAAGTCTGTCCTAGCCACTGACAGTTACCTCCCCACCTTACCATTGTAGTAACACTGTGGCTGAATTCTGACAGCCTGAAAACTTTCTGTGGCAGTGTGGGCAGGCAGGATACATCAGAGAATTAAAGAGAATTAATGCCCCCATCCGCACTCCCCTAGTCCCATCAATAACTAGTGGGAGTAGGTGCAAAAATACCCCAGGTCCTTCACTCCTCCCGTGGGATAACCCTGTGGCTTGATTCACAGAGTTCTAGAGAGTGACTAATTGATGGAAGCTTTTAGGTGATCCTAGACAGTTGGCAATGGTAATTGTATTAACGCTTCTGCATTCCCCAATACTCCTCAACCAATCCAATGTTTCTTTCCTCTGCTGCTGGACCCAAACAGGGTAAGGGAGCTCCACAGGTAAATATCCATAGATGAATATTCATGTTCTGAGAACTCTGGCTGAGCAAAGCAGATCTTCAAATTTTTTACACTAAATTGATTGAGTTTTAACCAAGTAGCCTTGCCTTCTTGGTTACACATATAGATATATCTGGAGTGGGCCACTCTGTAAGTTGGCCTAAATGAAGTGTTCATTCATTCAAAAAATACTTATTGAGAATCCACAATGTGCCAACAGCTATGCTAGGCATTTTGGGTATAACCATGAACAAGGAAGATCTAAATTCATCCTTTATTAGGCTTTGAAGGCAAG
>NW_028039055.1:0-490 GCF_054177405.1 Leptonychotes weddellii | reverse complement strand
TGAAACAGACTACATCAAATCAAATAGAAATCATAGGATCTCTAAGAATATGAGACAATAACAGTCTGAAATAAATGACAAAGATCATTACTTTCAGAGTCACCTCAAGAAAGCTTTTGCTCCGTCTGCCATCCCACCTAAAATAGAGCCCACAAGATGGCATTTGGCTCAAACTTTCATATCACCCTGTGCATAATTCTATCATCAAATTACTGTTGTTTTACTTGTGTGTTTCTCCCACTGTATTACGACCTAATTGAGAAAAAGAGACCAAATCTTCCTAATTTCTAACACATAGTAGAAGCTCAAAACATCCTGAGAAACTGAGTCATCCCTACATTTCAAAAAAAAAGCAGGTTTAAGTAGATTTACAATTCATAAGCTCTCTGGTTTTACATTTTACATTTGATGGTTTGCCAAGTTGATTTCAGGACCAAATTCATTAACATATGTGTGACTGTCCTATGCCTGTCCCTTCACCCCCTCTACT
>NW_028039054.1:0-490 GCF_054177405.1 Leptonychotes weddellii | reverse complement strand
ACATACATACAAATGCTAGAATGTATGTAAGGTCATTTAGTAAAGGGACACATAATTCCCATATGCCTTAATTGACTCTGAAGAAATGTTTGTTTGTGATCTAGTATTAGAATGAATGTCCATAATAATGATGCCTTATATATGTACAGCCATTCACAGTTTATAAGGAAGTTTTACACAAAAAACAATTTAAGAAATAGTTGAGATCATACAAATTATTTTCAGCAGAATTAACTGAAACTAAAATCCAGTCCCCTTGACTCCTAATATAATGCCTTTCCACACTGTATCTAACCTTGACACCAAGAAAGGATCAGATTAATATCAATATAAAAAGGATAAAGAAAAAAGAGGGGAAGAGCAAGATGGCGGAGGAGTAGGAGACCTGGATTTTGTCTCCTCTCAGGAATTCAGCTGGATAGGGATCAAACCATTCTGAACACCTACAAACTCAACAGGAGATCGAAAAAAAGAAGAGCAACAACTCTCT
>NW_028039053.1:0-490 GCF_054177405.1 Leptonychotes weddellii | reverse complement strand
TTGTAAATCTGCAGCATAAGTCATAATCTATGAGTCTTTTCTATTTTGGGGCTCCTCCTTCTAGTAATACTGTTGATGGGTGTTTGAGGGAATGTATAGAGTCCAAATTATTGACCAGAACCCAAGCAAGATGCACCTGTTTTCTTGAGACCTTAGGGTTGCTGGCCTCCCTCCCCCTTCCATTTATCTTCCAATATCTGCCCACGGAATCATGGCTCCCCACTTCCTACCTCAAAACCAGCTGCCTGCGATATTCTGTTTGTAGAGATCCAGATCTTCTTACATCTCAGGCTGGTTTCGTGGGTGCTCAGAGTGGTCTGGGAGATATCCAGCTCAATTCCGGGGACCAGTTGAAATAGGGTCCCCTACTCCTCTGCCATCTTTCCCCCTGACCAGTGAAATTAAAATTTTAATGCCACTTCAGTATCTTTGAGGTTTATATCATCAAAGATATATTGAATTAGAAGTCGTTCTGCTTTGCCATTTATGA
>NW_028039052.1:0-490 GCF_054177405.1 Leptonychotes weddellii | reverse complement strand
CATGCCCAGTGGGGAGTCTGCTTGGGATTCTCTCTCCCTCTTCCTCTGCCCCTTCCCCTACTTGCTTTCACTCTCTTTCTCTCTCTCTCTCTCAAATAAATAAATAAATGTTAAGGGGGAAAAATGAGCTTTGGGGGAGGAAAAGGAGAATTTGGGTGGCATAGAGAACAGCAGGTATCAATGTGGAGCCCTGCAACCTTCCTGCCCCTCACAGAAAACACTGGAGGAAACGTGTCATCATGACACTGGGGGCTGGATGGAAAATTCAGTTCGTAGTGGGGAAACTTGGCTTTCAGAACCAGCTCTTCTATTGATTGCCCCGGGGAACTTGCCTTCTAGCTCAAGTAGAGATGCCATCTGAACCTCAAGTAGAGATGCCATCTACATTAGAAGATTAGGGAAGTGGGGGATGGAGCAAGATGATGGAGGAGTAGGAGACCTGGATTTCGTCTGGTCTCAGGAATTCAGCTGGATAGGGATCAAACCATTC
>NW_028039051.1:0-490 GCF_054177405.1 Leptonychotes weddellii | reverse complement strand
TTTTTTTTTAATTTTTATTTATTTATTTATTTGAGAGAGAGATAGCATGAGTGGGGAGAGGGGCAGAGGAAGAGGGAGAGGCAGACTCCCCGCTGAACAGGGAGCCCAATGCGGGGCTCGATCCCAGGACACCAGGATCATGACCTGAGCCGAAGGCAGATGCTTAACACACTGAGCCACCCAGGCGCCTGCAGAAACAAATTTATAGGGATATCAAAGTAAGAACTAAAAAGTAAAAGAGGAGAGGGGAGATTGCAAAGTAAACACCAAATAAAAAACTCATTCTGGAGGAGCCTGGAAGATATGAACAAAATGGCTCCCTGTCCTTTTCAGAAGGGGCATTCTTAATTTTCTGTAAAGAAACTTTCTCCTAGACCAAATAAATATGATGTCCAATCCAACATTAACCTTTTAAAATCTACTAAAATTTCTGGAAGCATACCCAAGGAACTGTCAGTAACAATGTCTTCTGGAAAGAACTACTCTGGTC
>NW_028039050.1:0-490 GCF_054177405.1 Leptonychotes weddellii | reverse complement strand
ATGGAACACTTCATCTAAAACTAATGATGTAATGTATGGGGATTAACATAAGAATAAAAAAATTTAAAAAAATTAATTAATTAAAAAATCCCTCTTGCTTGGCATGCAAATGCTTCATGTATGAAATATTATTTTTGTTCATGATCTCCATTATGTAAACTGCACTTAGCCACATCTGGCTGGTGTTAACATAAAAGAGGTGAAGGATGTTGAATGTTCAAGACCCTCGAAGAGATTTAGATGGTAAGTAATTTCATTAGGGCACTAATGACCATAAAACCTAGTTGTTACTGATTTGTCCTCCATGGAGAGATCTACTTTTCTGCCTCATCTCAATTATTATGGTTCATAATACAGAGATCATTTCAACACTGAGTTGCTAATGCATGGCCCTATAATAATCTGTTTTAGCTCCATCTTTGTATTGACATATAACTAAATCCAGACACTATCACCAAGTAGTTATCAAAGGAAATGGTGGAGATAATCA
>NW_028039049.1:0-490 GCF_054177405.1 Leptonychotes weddellii | reverse complement strand
AGCAGGGAGCCCGATGCGGGGCTCGATCCCATGACCCTGGGATCATGACCTGAGCCGAAGGCAGACGCTTAACGACTGAGCCACCCAGGCACCCCTGAATTCTCCATTTTAGTTAAAAGAGTATTTCACTGAGTTTGAAGGTTGAATTAATCACTCAGGTGGAATATAGGTATTCAGGTGAATACAGTCAGCACCTTAGGATGCAGAACTATTTTTCTTTACAATTTAAGGTGATTTTAGCAGTTTCTTTTTACTTGAAAGAGGCATTGTCTGAATTTAATTCTTGGGATATTGTGTTTGTTAAGAATAAAAATATGCTGGCATGTAACAAATACTCCCACAGAGAATTATAAGCTATTAGAGAAGTTTCAGTATTAGAGGTTTCATTTTTAGTTGCTTGGCAGACAGTCTCATGGCAAAGTGTTTTTTGGTTTTGTTTTTTTTAACTTTGAATTATGGACATTTCAAACACATACAAAAGTAGAATACG
>NW_028039048.1:0-490 GCF_054177405.1 Leptonychotes weddellii | reverse complement strand
AATAAATATATTTAAATGTAATAGTCAATTTTCAGTCCACATTATTTTTTACTTTATAGCTTTGGATAGAGTTGATCATTCCCTCCTTCTTATAATACTTCCTCACTTGATTAACAGGAAAGCATTCTCTTCTGCCTGCTTCTTCTCCTGTGTTGGTGACCACTCATTTTAATCTGCTTTGCTGGTTCCTTCTCTCTCTGAATTCTAAATGGTAGAGTGTCCCAAGGCTCAATCCTTTAGTAGCTTCTCTCTCTTGTCACTCACTCCTTAAGTGACTTGATTTAGTCTCAGCATTTGAAAATATCATCCATATATTTTTTTTTTTTTAAAGATTTTATGTATTTATTCAACAGAGAGAGCGAGAGAGTACAAGCAGGGGGAGCAATAGAGGGAGACAGAGAAGCAGGCTCCCCACGGAGTGGAGAGCCTGACATGGGGCTCGATCCCAGAACCCTGAGATTATGACCTGAGTCGAAGGCAGATGCTTAAC
>NW_028039047.1:0-490 GCF_054177405.1 Leptonychotes weddellii | reverse complement strand
AGCCCGATGCGGAGCTCGATCCCAGGACGCTGGGATCATGACCTGAGCCGAAGGCAGACGCTTAACCATCTGAGCCACCCAGGTGCCCCAATTTCTTTGCTTCTTAATACTTTGCTATGCTTTCTAATGATTTTACAATGAGATGGGTTACTTTTTTATAATGAGACGAGAAAACAGAAAAGAAGGGGAGGCCTTTGGAGCAGAAGGAGTGCTGGCTTCAGCACTTCCATGGACTGGGTTCATCATTTTGGTCAGGTCTCCCCTCTCTGGGTCTTGTTTTCAAAACATAACGGCGGGACGCATGGATTTCAAAGGTTGCTCAGTATTCAACTCCCAAGACCAACACCTGGATGGTTTCCATCCAAGGCCATCCAAGTTGCTTCAAATCACCCTCTGGATTTACTGCCCTCCAGTTAACTCGTGTTTCCTTAAACATCAGCTTTTAAATCAAGGAAAGATATTTTTCAAATCGTCAAATTTCAGTTTCACC
>NW_028039046.1:0-490 GCF_054177405.1 Leptonychotes weddellii | reverse complement strand
TCTTGCTCCACCCCTACTTACTAATTTCTATAAAATATCTGGGTAATGCCATCTCTTAGACCAATAGTAGAACAAAAGGTGTGTGTGTTTGTGTGTGTGTGTGTCTGTGTGTGCAGTGTAGTGTATGAATATATGTGCCTATGTGTTTGTGGTAAGTGTTTAGAGGTGTTGAATCCAATCTATTTCTGTGTTTACATAGGGGTGACAATAATGCTTGTAGTAGAGTGGGTTATTGTCCTTCACTTTTTATTCCCTTCTGCAAGGTAACTTTACCTGCTTTGCCACATTGATAATGGTCTTGACCATGTGACTTGTATTCCTCACCTATCCATGTTAAAATGATAGTGGCGTGGAAAGAGACGTTGGGTAGGAAATATATGCATTCATTATTTCCTTCCTTTTTTCTCTCACTATCTCTTCTCTCTGTTCTTCTTCACTTTAATTTACTATCAACCTATACCTAACTTCTTCCGCATATGAAGTAACTGCA
>NW_028039045.1:0-9792 GCF_054177405.1 Leptonychotes weddellii | reverse complement strand
CCCTCCCCTCTAGAACCCTGTTTGTTTTTCAGAGTCCTCTAGTGGTCTATTTATGCGTGTGCCAAGTTGGAGCACATTATAGTCACCAGATGTGGAGGACAGCCAACTGTCCTGGGTATGTCAGAGTAGGGAGTGAGGGCTAGATGACATTCCCAGGGGCCTGTGCGCTGGGGAGGGTCCCATGTTCATAGCTTGGGCTTTTGGAAAGTGGAGGATTATTGGTGGGAAACTAGCAAGCTGGTGGAAGGCTGTGGAGTGTGGGGCAGGATTCTTCACCCGGACTCCTCAGGTCTTCAGTAAAGTCATTAAATCTACAAAATCATCACTGGAATTATATTTCCTGTGGAAAATGGTAGAGGGGCCTGGGCCTCATCCCAACTGACTCAAGGCCACATTGGGATCAGGATGACACTTATTGACAGGAATGGAGACAGGGTCAGGAGGAAGAAAGAATTTGCATGAATTGTGGGGAGAGGAGTCTGGATTCTCACAGATTATGAAACTGGGGATTTGAGCTATGGGTAACACTTGTTTGTCTTGCCTTTGGACTATGAGCTCCTTGGGGGCAGAAAGTATGCTCATTCATTTCTGGGTCCCCAGTGTCTAACATAATACCTGGCACATAGCTCACGGGGCTCAGTGGCTCTGTGAATAGTTTTTGACGGATGGATAGATGGGTGGATGGATGCAAGGAAGAATGGAAAGAAAGGATGGAGGGATGGATGAATGGATGGATGGGTAGATGGAAGGATAGATGAATGGATGGGTAGATGGATGGAAGAAAGGATGGATGAGTAGAAGGATGGATGGTTGGGTGGGTGGCTATTCTAAGCATGCAGACAGACTAGTTGTGATTTTTCCTCTGCCTTGGATGCATTTCCTCATCCTCATTCCTCAGCCGGCTAACTTGAAGTCATCCTTTAGAACAGAGACTTTGAAGCAGAGGGAGTAGTGTAAGAAAAGGCTCGGAGGCCCGAGGGAGCAAGGCCCAGCTGGGAAATTGCAAGAAGGTGTGTGGATGTGTGTGGTTGGGAAGCACATTTTAAGGGAGGGGGCAGAGGTGGGTGGTGCAGGGGTCAGACCACAAAAGGACTTGGTCCCTCAGTCCAAACCTTTGGACTCTGTCCTGAGAGAAAGGTTTCCTGCTGGGCAGCATCCTGCACATTTGCATTCTGCTTCTTTGTCTATACTGCTTTTTAAATGGATGCTTACAATGGCCTTGCTAGGAACACCTTAACCCCTTAGAGCAGAAACCAGGCCAGCCCTACTTCAGCAGGAAGCGTCAGGGACCTGGAATCAGAAGGCCTGGGTTTATTCTGTGGCTCACACTTTCAGTTGCTAGCTGAGTGACATTGACAGAGCCCCTTACCTTGCACCTGTAAAATGATTAAAATTGAGTTTACTCAGGGCTGGCTTCATGGATGTGCACCTTGTGCAGACCCCAGGACCCTGTGCTTACAATGATCCTGCCCCTGGTTTAACGCTCTGCTGTCACTATCTTAAAATTCTTACTAATTTTTGCACAAAGAGTCCCACATTCTTATTTTGCACTGGGCCCCACAAGTTAGGTAGCGGATCCTGAATCCATCTCACACGGATGGTGTGAAAATAAAAGAACATCCAGTGTGTGAAAGGTCTTTAAAGATGATAAAACACTAACGAAATCTAAGGCCTTATGGATATTATCCGAAGTGACAGGATGGTCTCAGGTTTGTCAATTCTCCTGTAGGCAAGGACCTGGGGACCCAAAGATGATTAAACCTGGTCACCATCCTTAAGGAACTCTGGGTTTTTCCATAAAGGGCAGAGCTGGGACTTGAACCCATGCCAACAATATCCAAGTCCAGCACTCTTTCTTCTACAATCAACTCTCGCTAACACGCCTGTCTGCTCCACTGTTTTCTGAGAGCTTTTGAGCTTGGGGCATCTTCCTGACCCTCACACTGCCTGGAACGGTGTTTTGTTCGTACAGGTGCCCAGTAAATGTTTGTTGAATGAATTAATACATTTGAGAGAATGATAAGATTATGTTCAAGCGTCTCTGTTTCAATCTCCTTTAAGACTCCCTACCATTCATTTTGGGTTAAAACCCAAACTCTGTGTCTTGGTGCAAGACCCTCCATGTCCTCTGCCTCTGTCCTCCTCTCCTGTTGCGTCCCTACCCTCTAGCAGCCACTCTGGCTTCCTCCAGTCACTTCCATCCACCATACCCCTGCCTCCCCAGGGCCTTGGCACATGCTCTTCCCTTCTGTCTGGAATACTGTTCTTTGCTCTCATCCATTGCTGGGTGACCCCTAGCTTGTCATTCACATTGCATCTCAAGCTTTACTTTTTCAGGGAGGCCTGTGCTCATCTCCCCACCCACATCCCCCTCCTCCTGAAGCTCTCTCCAAGCCCTGCAAGCCTCGCTGTCCTAGCACTTCCTGCGACTGCAACTTTGCATTTTGTGTGGTGACGTCAACAGGCGCCCACCTCACGCACTAGCAGGATCACGTTCGTTTTGTTCCCGGCGGTATTGCCCGTGAGCAGCGAGGTGCCTGCCACAGAAGAGGTATTCAGTAAATGTGTGGTGAGTGCACAAAGAAGAGTCATGTTTGCAGCGTTTGAGCGTGGGTGGGTGTTTTCTCCAGCACGATGGGGGAAGCTCCCCTAGGCCTGGGACTATAGAGTAATCCTATAACAATGAACATGTAGCAGGGACTCCTTTATGCACCGGGCATTGTGCTAAGCCCTCAAAATGCGCCATCTGACATTGTCCCCACAGTCCATCCACAAGATGGGATTGCCTCACTTGACGGATGGCAAGACTGAGGCTCGGGGAGGTTAAATGACGTAACATCCCCAAGGTCGTAGGTCTCCTAAGGGACCATCTGAACTCGAGGCCAGCTCTGGCTAACACGGAAGTCTGGGCTCTTCATTGCTCTCTTTTCCCACTTCTTGTCGCTCTTGTTTTTTCCAATCCTGCCCCTCCCCATGATGTGCCCTGTTGTCTTCGTGGGCAGTACACGTGCAGGGCCCACGTGAGCCCTGACATATGCAACACATGCAATAAACACGGGCAAGAGACTCACAGGCACAGGGACCCGTCCTGGCTCTACCCTTAACAGTTGTGTCATTCTGAGCAAGTGACGTTTGCTATGGAGCTGCACGTGCTTTAACTGTAAAGCTGAAAATTGCACACAATGATGACTACCTTTCTTCCCGGGACTAATGCTGGGTTAGGTCCCAACTGGATCTATATGGTTCTTTCTAGATCCGTCCTTCCCCCTGCCCCATCCACGCTGCCCTTCTTCCTGCTTTTTGAGCATGTAAAGCTCCTTCCTGCCCATGGCTTTGGCACCTGCTAGGCCCTCTGCCTGGAGCATCCTCCTCTGACCTACAGGGGGCTGGCTTGTTTCCTTGGCATGCAGGTTTCAGCCTAGGTGTCACAGAAAGGCCTTTCCCACCCACTTGAGCTAATGTTGGGGCTCCACCCCAGTCACTCTGTTACCTGGGCCTGGTTGGTTTGCTGCAGAGACCTCATCACCATTTGAAATTGTATATATATATATATATATATATAGTAATACATATATAATTGTATATATATATATAAATATATCATATATATTACATATATGTACTGTAGATACACACACAACTTGTATATAAAATATAACTTAAAATCTTCTAAATAAATATAAACATTTTATCTATCTGTGGTTTTGCCTGTGAGTCTCCGGTCACTAGACCCATGGAAACAAGGCATTGGATGTCTCGTGTATTGCTGTATTTTTAACTCTTGGGAGGAGTGCTGTGAGTACTTACTGAATACATCGGAGGACTGGTTGAATGAATGAGTGGATGAATGAATGACGGAATAGTTCCTTGCTCCCGAAGGCTCCAAGGATGGGGATGTAGCAGGGAGGGAAGGTCAGGCAAGATCAGGGCCACTTGGTTCCATTGTCAGAAGCCTAGCACCAACGCTGATGCAATGTAAGTGCCCCTCAAATGGTCATTAAATACATGAATTCATGTAACCCAATCGGCTGTGGCATCCACCCCGTTATGGCAATTGTGCTTGCAAACCCAGTAAGAATTATCCTAAAGAAGGATCACAAATCCAAAACAGCTCAGAGGAAAGGGCACCTTCCTGCCCTTTCTCCCTCTTCAACCAGAGAGCGTAAGCGCCCAGCTGCTGGGAGGCATAGCCCCTTTAAATCTGACCATGTCACCCAGGAAGCTTGCGTTCAAATTTTGGGATATTTCCAAAGCTCTCAGATGTTCTGCTGATGTTAAAATCTAGAGGTCTCCAGGGGCTCCAAGGGTTTACATGCGATATATTAGAAAATGCTCCACCATGGGAAGAAAGTGTGTTCTGCCCAGACTCCCGCCTGCCACACCCCCTCCCCCACTCCCACCGCCCACCACCCACCATCCTGGTTTACCATTTGATACTTTCGGGTTGCCCAGGGACTACAGAGAAACTGGAGAGATTTTATTTTACATCCTACAGCTGTTGCAAAGCTGGAGAAACCCCACATATTTAAAATAGTGAAATGGTTTCCAGGCTGAGAATATTTCTTCGTCAGCATTTGAAGATCTGGAGCCTGCTATTCGGTTGACCCATCTCTGAAAAATATAATAAAAAAACGTGAAGGTTTTCATCCTATACCAGTTGCCCCCGAGTACTTAAGAACAATTTAAGTACGACATGGTGACTGTGGTTAGTCATGCTGCATTGCATATTGGGAAATTGCTCAGAAGTAGATCTTAAAAGTCCTCATCACAAGAAAAACAGTACTTTGTAACAAGGTATGAAGACAGATGTTAAGTAGACTTACTAGGGTGATCATTTTGCAATATATAAAAATAACAAATCATTATGTTGCACGCCTGAAACTAACATAATGCTCTATGTCACTTACACCTCAATTAAAAAAAAACCCAAATATGGGGAAGCCAGTGAGAAATAAAGAGCAATTTAGGCTGAATATAATATTTGCTGCTTTCACCTGCTTTCCAAAACTCTCCAACCAGAGAGGTGGGGAGGTTGGGTTCTTCAGCTGGGAAGTAACTCCTGAGTGAGAGGAAGGGCCTGAGAATTGGTCAAGTCTCTCGGCGCTGCCCCTGGGCTGGCCCTCAATCCGTCCCCCAAAGAAACAAGAGTCTAAACACTTTGAGAGAAGGCGATTTCACAGTCTCTCTGGGAGTCCTCTTTCATGGTCCAATAAGCCCTCACAGCCAGGAAGTCGTTTCTTGGTCTGACCTACGGCTCTTATGCTGCATTAAACCGTGTTGATCTTAAAGACTCCGGGTTTCCTGGATGGCACCTATCTCGGGCTTTCCTGGGGCCCATGAAGGTAAATGAGCCGCCTTTAAAGGGGCATTTTAGAGGAAATCTGTCTTCCACTGTTGAATGGCTGGAGTGTTCCTGCTGCTGGAGCCTTTGATGATTTCCTTGCTCTCCAAACTGCCTGCCCCACAGCGGGGAGGCTGCCCCCGGCTTCCGCAGAGTCTAGTCGGGTCCCGGGGATGGTCTCTGAGGTGAGGTGCAGAGGAGGGTTGATGCGCTGTATTCCAGTCCTCACCCCTCCTCAGGGGCCAGTGCTGAGAGTATTCTTAGCTTCAGTTTGTAATTGTTTTACTCACCTACTGGCTCCATCTCGTCCTTCACACCCCTCTTTGGGATACCCCACCACAGAGGGGTCTCCATGGAGACCCTGCCTCCAGGCTGTACTGAGCAGTATCCTTGTGGAACCCTATCCTAACCATTCCAAGCACCATTGGTTCTCCTGTCCAGTTTTGAAGGGCGCTTCTCGACCCGGAAAGCATTTCATTGCAAGCTGCGTGTCGTGGATGGGCAATAGATATTTGTGAATGGAGGTGTTAATGAATGAATGGGGCAGTGCCTTACCATGTACCAGACTAGACATGTTGGCATTTTGGGTTTTCAGTTGCTTCCCTGTTTAGCAGTGGGTTTTTTTTTTTTTTTTTTTTTTGGCCTCCCACTAACTGAGATCACAAAGCACATTTAGTACGTAGAGAATTTGCCAGTAACCCAGGACAGGGAAGACCCAGCTGGGAATCCGGGAAAGAGTTTGACCAAATTTTGGCTTCGGCACTCAGCCATGAACCAGGCAGGACAGAGGCCGAGGAGACAAAACCACTTCTTGTATTGGTACGTCCGCTTCGAGGTGCTTTTACGACTCTACCTTCGGGATCCAGTAAACCCTTCTTTCTACCCTTCCCTGAGCCTGCCCACCTCTGCCTCAAGCCTAACAGAGCTAAACTGAGGAGAGCAGTGTCAAGTTCAAGGTCCTCTGAACTGAGAGGTCAGCTTACTTTCCTGGAATTCCTAACAAGGGATATGCTATAAATACTAAGTCTGCATCTCCCTGTCCTCCCCTGACAAGGCAGCCCCCAGAGCTTGGAAACCTGGCTTCTAGAAGAAAATGTAATAATGTAAACTATTGGACTGGGGGCGGGGGCGGGTTTGACCCTGTTTTATAGAGGCCGTGAATCAGCAATGAGTTTGGTAACTGATTGTCCCAAGAATCAAATCCCGCTCCATGAGGTAAAAGGGCATTTCAACAAAAGAAGCTTGTCTCTTTCGTATTTCTGTTAGTAACATCGCCACTCTCCCTCCCTGACACATACTCTGCTCCTCCAGACCAGCAGTGACACCGCAGCTTCTTGCTCATGAAGCCCACGGCCAACCGGTGGGTGACCCTCCCCCAAGCCTCCCATGGGAGCCCCGGGGACCTAAGCTCTCCAACATCCTCAAAAACCAAACCTCCACATCGGCCCTGTGGTCAGACCGAATAACACCCCCAAAGTCGCCAGAGTACAAACAGTGAACCAGCGAGTGAACAAGTCAAGGAACTAGTGAAATAGTACTTCTTCCTACTTGCTCTCTAGTTAAGGGAGCTAATTAATTTTTTTTTTTAAGACTTTATTTATTTGACAGAGAGAGACACAGCGAGAGAGGGAACACAAGCAGGGGGAGTGGGAGAGGGAGAAGCAGGCTTCCCGCAGAGCAGGGAGCCCGATGTGGGACTCGATCCCAGGACCCTGGGATCATGACCTGAGCCGAAGGCAGACGCTTAACCGACTGAGCCACCCAGGTGCCCTGGGAGATAATTAACTAATGGTTAGCCTCACCTCAGCTTTTTGCAGCTTGAAAAACAAAATAAACAACAGTAAGGTAAATCTTGACTTTCTCTCTCGGAAGGTGCTTTAAACTCCTTTGTTTGTCCCCTACTCTGACTCTCTTTCCCCAGAAATAGCATGCTGTTCTTGGGATGCGATACCCTTTCTTGAAGTTCACATGAGCTCCGACAGGCCTTCTTTTTAAATCTCAGGTTTGTGACTGAGTTCTCAGGCCTGTGGGAAGCTGTCTTCACTGTAGGAAATGTTCTCCACCTAACTTTTACTTATTGTATGTACTTGATGGTCCGGAGGGAAAAGTGTTGTCTTGCTTAACAAACTAGCATGCATCTTTTAACGGCTCCCTTTGAAGAAGCCATGCGGTGTTGGGCGGAATCATAAAGGAGAGAGGGCCAAGTCAGAGCCAGGAGGACGAGACAATATTTAACCTTTCAGCAGGACTGGAGCCTGAGTAGGGCCTAAGGTATGAGGTCCCTTTCAGGTGGAAGATTCAGGATTTCACTCAGACTATTCATTCATTTATTCATTATCTATCCATCCATCCATCCATCCATCCAACCATCCATCCAACCATCCATCCATCCATCCATCCATCCATCCATCCATCTATCCATCCATCCGTTTATCATTCCATTTATTAAGAACATATCCCATGCAACATATTTTCCAGGCCCTGGAAACATAGTGAACAAATCTGACAAAATTTCCTGCCTTCATGGAGCTTACATTTATTACATTTCACAAATACATGAAATATATCATGAGGAGACAAGACAAGAGAGGTCGATGGAGTGGGAAAGCTGCAATTTTATATAGGGTGGGCTGGGACAATGGGGGCCATTGAAGTGAATGAAAAATATATGTCAGGAAAGCCCATTTACATGGGACCAGGCATAAGTTGGTATGGTCTAGTCAGTCCCTTCTAGAAGTAGAAGGGATAGTACAGAAATAATAATTACTATAGAGATTTTCACATCAAATTTAAGCACTCATCTGACTTTGCACACACTTGGAGAGTGCTTTCTAGCTTCTCCTCTGTGTCTTCCACTAAGCTGAAGCTCTTCTGAGCAAAGAGAGTATCTCCTGCAACCTTTCAACTGCACAAAAAGACTCCTAGAAAAACTGAAGGTGTGAGGAGAGATAGAGAGAGAGAAGGAAAGAAAGAGAGAAAGAGATCTCCAAAAGAATTGCAGATGTGGCTTTTGGTGCGAAAATTGAATAGAATAGAAATCACAGAAAACTTACAAAGGTTCTGAGAGAGCTTATTGCCAAAACTGCCACAAGACTGACCTAAAATAAAATGAGACTGTTGGAGATGTAAATGAGTTTCTGGGTCCCCACCTTTCTTCAGGCAGGAAGCTGCTCTCTACTGGCCATGCTGCTCTCTACTAAGAAGGACATGGTCCCCAGTGGATGCTTCAGAAGCACCCGAGGCTGATGGAAAGGGAGGACCTCCAGAGGGCAGAGCCAGGGGCCCCATAGAAGAAAGGACTAGGGAGCTGGTCTGAGAATGTAGAAAGGGGTCCAAATCAAAGAACATCCTCTACTCCCAGATGACTCCTATTTCAGAGGGGAATGTTTTTACAGTGATTATGTCTCTGTTCCACCACTGTATGTTGGGGATACATGGGGAGAAGCAACTTGTCTTTTTGATTTTTAGGTCTCTGGATCAAGAGGACCCTCCATGAGATCTGATGTAGGTCATGAGTTTCTGGATCTCCGGCTCAGTGTCAGGATTGGATACAATTTTTGGAGTGTCTTAGGGCTGGAGTAAGTGTATTTTGCATGTGGGAAAGGATATTTTTGACCCAAAGGGCAGAGGGTGGGCATTTTCTGTAACCATTCATTCCCTCCCCTTTTTGTCCATCTCCATGGGGTAAGTGTACTTGACTTTGACTTTGGGCTTTGTTATTTTACTTGTTTTGGCAAATGAGATGTTAATGGATGTGACATGAGCAGGGACTTGAAATGTGCCTGGGCTGAGCTTGCTGTCTTGCATTTCTGTCATGCCATGAGAAAAAACATGACATGGGCCCAGGAGAATGAGAGAGATGTGGGGCAGTGCTGCCCCAGGTGACCTGCAGACGTGTAGCCTGATGCAACATCACCCCAACTGACCCTCCTGAATTTGGGTGAGAAACCCTATTGTCACATGCCACCATTCTATTTGTGGTTGTTACACAGCAGGAGCTGACTGAGACAACCCACAATAGCAACCCAGAACCCCAGGGCTTCCTGAAAGGTAGGAAGTGAGCCAATACATGCCTAACAAATAGGGCGTGGGTCAGTGCCAACAGAAAGGAGAAATGATACTATCCTTGAGAGGAGCCGAGAAAGTTCTCCCGACTGCTTTGAAAACTCTGCATCAGTAGTAGTGGGTCCCGGCAAGGCAGGAGGCTGTACAGAAGCAAATGCACCTCAAAGTCTTCCATGCTGGTCAAAGAAAGGAATATCTCATTCCTTTTGATGGCTGCATAATATTCCATTGTATATATACCACATCCTCTTTACCCATTCATCTGTCAATGGACATCTTGGCTCTTTCCACAGTTTGGCTGTTGTGGACATTGCTGCTATAAACATCGGGGTGCACATACCCCTTCGGATCCCTACCTTTGTATCTTTGGGGTAAATACCCAGTAG
>NW_028039044.1:0-490 GCF_054177405.1 Leptonychotes weddellii | reverse complement strand
TATGCACAAACAATGAATCATGGAACACTACATCTAAAACTAATGATGTAATGTATGGGGATTAACATAAGAATTTAAAAAAAAAATGAAAAAAATAAATAAATAAAATAAAATTGCAAGTGCCCACCCCGACACTGTCTTTCTTCCTTTCCTAATTATCTCCTGTCATGCTCTGAATTTTACTTGCCTTATTCACTAACCCCTTCCTGTAGAAAACAAGCTCAGGAGCATAGGGATTTCTGTCTATTTTGTTCACTGCTGTATCCTCAGAATTTAAACAGTATCTGGATGCACTCCATAAATATATGCACTCCATATATGGTATGCACTCTATAAATATATTTTAATTGATTTTTGTTCAACATAAAAAACTTCCTATAGAATTGTCCATTAATGAAATGAGATATCTCATAAGAAAATGAGCTCCCCATCCCTGGAGGTATTCAAGCAAAGGATAAGTGACCTTTTTGTAAAGACACCGAAGAATCAA
>NW_028039043.1:0-490 GCF_054177405.1 Leptonychotes weddellii | reverse complement strand
TTGTAAATCTGCAGCATAAGTCATAATCTATGAGTCTTTTCTATTTTGGGGCTCCTCCTCCTAGTAATACTGTTGATGGGTGTTTGAGGGAATGTATAGAGTCCAAATTATTGACCAGAACCCAAGCAAGATGCACCTGTTTTCTTGAGACCTTAGGGTTGCTGGCCTCCCTCCCCCTTCCATTTATCTTCCAATATCTGCCCACGGAATCATGGCTCCCCACTTCCTACCTCAAAACCAGCTGCCTGCGATATTCTGTTTGTAGAGATCCAGATCTTCTTACATCTCAGACTGGTTTCGTGGGTGCTCAGAGTGGTCTGGGAGATATCCAGCTCAATTCCGGGGACCAGTTGAAATAGGGTCCCCTACTCCTCTGCCATCTTTCCCCCTGACCAGTGAAATTAAAATTTTAATGCCACTTCAGTATCTTTGAGGTTTATATCATCAAAGATATATTGAATTAGAAGTCGTTCTGCTTTGCCATTTATGA
>NW_028039042.1:0-490 GCF_054177405.1 Leptonychotes weddellii | reverse complement strand
TTTTTTTTTTTTTTACTTAGCATGGGTCTTACTCCACAAATTTAGCTGTGCAACAATATTACTCAATTTTTCTAAGTAATTAAATCTGACTGCAAGAAGCTTTGTTGCCTGGATGGTGGGAAATTCAGTGTCTTATTTTATTTTATTCCATTTATTTTATTTTTGTTGCTTTGCTTAATTGTACAATATGAGAATGCTATGTACAGTATGCTATGCACTTTCCTTTATTCTTATTTTATTAAGACTATTTTTTAGAACAGTTTTAGGTTCATATCAAAATCAAGGGGAGGGTACAGAGATTTCCCATATACTCCCTGCCCCACACATGCACACAGCCTCCCCCATTATCAACAGCCCCCACCAGAGTGGCACATTTGTTAGAACTGAGGAACCTACACAGGGACATCAAAATCACTAGAAGTTCAAGGTTTAAGGTTTACATTACGGTTTACTCTTGTTCTACATTCTATAGGTTTGGACACATATGTAG
>NW_028039041.1:0-490 GCF_054177405.1 Leptonychotes weddellii | reverse complement strand
GACCCAGTATGATCTGACACTGACCCTTCTCTCTCCCCTTCACTCACTTAGAGAAGCCCCACTGGCCTCATCTCTACTCCTCAAACCAGGAGAGCTTTTTCTGTCTGGTGCCTTATACTTGTGGTCCCCTCTGCTCAGAATGCACTTCCCTTCTGCCCACCCTTCCTCTCTGCTGTAGGCAGGACTGGCTCCTTCTCATGCTATAGGTGCCCAGGGTGCTACCTGAGCAGAGGCCTCACTGTCCAAAACCCTTGACTTCTTTATGGCACTTGGATCACCTGGAAATCACTAGCTGTCTGCTTGTTTGGTGTCCCCTCCCGAGCCCTGACCCCTCCCACTTGTGGCCCTACCAGCCACATTAGAATGTTCTAGAATGTTCCTTTATGAAAGCTGGGGCAGTTACTGCAAGGGATGCTGTGCCTGGCAGAGTGCCTGACATTTGTTAACCATTCAGTAAATATTTGTGGAATGAATGAATGAATGAATGAAT
>NW_028039040.1:0-490 GCF_054177405.1 Leptonychotes weddellii | reverse complement strand
TGGAGCACTGGGTGTTGTGCGCGAACAATGAATCATGGAACACTTCATCTAGAACTAATGATGTAATGTATGGGGATTAACATAAGAATAAAAAAAAAAATCAGTGTGCCAGGTCATAGGTCCACAGTGTGATGAAGTACATAAATACATAAACATACAAATAAGCAAACACACATACACACACATACACATAGATGTGTAAAATCTTAGCTGTTTTCATTTCAACTCATGAAAATTCCAAGAAAAACATTACATAAACAATAAAAAATATTTTAATTTAAAGTGGCTTCCTGACACAAAGTGGAACATGCCGAAAAACTGGGGAAAGCCCTAAACTCTATATTGAAGGCTTGCTGGGTGCTTTGAGCTTATTGCCACGTAGCAACTGAATGATGTTGCAGAAGGGGCAGCTGATTACTGAAGACTGGTTTCACAGGTGACAACACCAAGACCAAAATCAAGACACACCTTCATCTGTCAGGGGCACAGA
>NW_028039039.1:0-490 GCF_054177405.1 Leptonychotes weddellii | reverse complement strand
CACCTCCTGCCTCCCCACCACCAGGACCACCTCCAATCACCTCCTGCCTCCCCACCACCAGGACCACCTCCAAGCACCTCCTGCCTCCCCCTTGTTGCAGGAACTTCCGGTCGGTGGTGGCGGTGCTGGGGGCACATGACCTGGGGCAACGTGAGCCCACCAGGCAAACATTCGCCATCCAGCGGGTCTTTGAAAACGGCTTCAACCCCCAGAGGCTGCTGAACGACATCGTGATCCTCCAGGTGCGGAGCTGGGCAGGCCAGGCTGGGGATGCCCAAGAGGGGACCCGGCAGGTGCAGGGGCCCAGGGGCAGGACGCCTGGGGAGGGGACCAGAGACTGGGGGACATGGTGGGGCCCCAGCTTTAAGTGGGTACACGACCCCGTTGTGCCTCAGTCTCCACCTCTGTAACAGGGGGAAATAAACCCCGCCTGGCAGGGCTGTTGAGAAATTAAATGAGATGGGGCGCCTGGGTGGCTCAGATGGTTGAG
>NW_028039038.1:0-490 GCF_054177405.1 Leptonychotes weddellii | reverse complement strand
GTGTTCCTGATCTTAGGGAAAAGGCTCTCAGCTTTTCCTCATTGAGGATGATATTCGCTGTGGGTTTTTCATAGATGGATTTTATGAACTTGAGGAATGTTTGCTCTATTGCTATACTCTGAAGAATTTTAATCAGGAAAGGATGCTGTATTTTGTCAAATGCTTTTTCTGCATCAATTGAGAGGACCATATGGTTCTTTTCTGTCCTCTTATTAATGTGTTCTATCACATTAGACTGTGGATCGAACAGTGCACTCTTTTTTTTTTGGGAGGTTTTTTATAACTGCGTCAACCTCGTTACTGGTTATTGGCCTATTCGGGTTGTCAGTTTCTTCCTGTTTCAGCCTTGGGAGTTTATAGATTTCCAGGAAGACATCCATTTCATCCAGGTTGCTCAGTTTATTGGCATATAGTTGTTGATAATAATTTCTAATAATTGTTTCTATTTCCTTGGTGTTAGTCGTGATCTCTCCCCTTTCATTCATGATTT
>NW_028039037.1:0-490 GCF_054177405.1 Leptonychotes weddellii | reverse complement strand
TTTTTTTTTAATTTTTATTTATTTATTTATTTGAGAGAGAGATAGCATGAGTGGGGAGAGGGGCAGAGGAAGAGGGAGAGGCAGACTCCCCGCTGAACAGGGAGCCCAATGCGGGGCTCGATCCCAGGACACCAGGATCATGACCTGAGCCGAAGGCAGACGCTTAACACACTGAGCCACCCAGGCGCCTGCAGAAACAAATTTATAGGGATATCAAAGTAAGAACTAAAAAGTAAAAGAGGAGAGGGGAGATTGCAAAGTAAACACCAAATAAAAAACTCATTCTGGAGGAGCCTGGAAGATATGAACAAAATGGCTCCCTGTCCTTTTCAGAAGGGGCATTCTTAATTTTCTGTAAAGAAACTTTCTCCTAGACCAAATAAATATGATGTCCAATCCAACATTCACCTTTTAAAATCTACTAAAATTTCTGGAAGCATACCCAAGGAACTGTCAGTAACAATGTCTTCTGGAAAGAACTACTCTGGTC
>NW_028039036.1:0-490 GCF_054177405.1 Leptonychotes weddellii | reverse complement strand
AAAAACAGTCTGACAGTTTTTCAAATTGCAAAAATAAACTTAAATATGACCCAGCAATTCCACTCCTAGGAATATACTCAGGAGCAATGAAAACATATGCCCACATAAAAACTTAACCATGAATATTTATAGCAGCATCATTCATGATAGCCGAAAGTAGAACAATCCAAATGTCCATCAACTGATTAACAGATAAACAAAATGTAGTATATTCCTGCAATGAGCATTATTTGCTTATAAGGATGAACCCTGAAAACATCATGCCTGGTAAAAGAAGCCAGTCAATACACATTTTATGATTTACTTATATGAACTATTCAGATTAGGCAAATCTATAGAGACAAAAGGTAGATTAGTGGCTGCTTAGGTATGGGGAGGATGGGAGGATGGGGGGTAATAGCTAAAGGGTACAAGGTTTCTTTCTGAGCTGTTAAAAATGTTGTAAAATTGTGATGATGGTTATACAACTCTGAGAGTATACTAAAAACCA
>NW_028039035.1:0-490 GCF_054177405.1 Leptonychotes weddellii | reverse complement strand
TGTTGAGTTTGTAGGTGTTCAGAATGGTTTGATCCCTATCCAGCTGAATTCCTGAGAGGAGACGAAATCCAGGTCTCCTACTCCTCCGCCATCTTGCTCCGCCCCCGGACTGTTGCCCTTGCTTGATTCAAAACTCCCTTGTGACCCACCGTCACCTTTGGTATTGGGGTCACACTCTGAGCAGGGATGGATGCGGCATCTTCCCCTGTCAGCCACTCCAAAGCCGCTCAACCTTCCCTCTGTTTCCTCTGCTTCAGCCCCGCTGGTCGTGTTAGAGCTCTTTAACCCACGAAGTTCCACCCTGCCTCAGGGACTTTGCATAGCTTGCTTATGTGCTTGGCTCGGGTCCCTCAGCTGCCATCTCCTCCAAGGGATCCTTCCCAAATATCTAACTTAAATATCACCCCACTATGACCCACCAGGCCCCATCCTTCTGGGACCCGCACTCCCCTGCATCTTCTTCCAAGCCCCATCACCAACCTACACTATG
>NW_028039034.1:0-9793 GCF_054177405.1 Leptonychotes weddellii | reverse complement strand
GTTTTCCAGAGTGGCTGCACCAGCTTGCATTCCCACCAACAGTGTAGGAGGGTTCCCCTTAGAATTAGAGAGAGTCTTAAGCAGACTCCACGCTGAGCTCGGAGCCAGACTCAGGGCTCGATTTCACAACCCTGAGATCATGACCTGACCTGAAACCAAGAGTCTGATGCTCAACTGACTGCACCACCCAGGCGCCCCAAGATCTCTTTTTTAAATATAACTACAATACCATTGTCACATCCTAAAAAAATTGACCATTAAAAAATTTCTTATTATTGAATATGCAGTCAGATTTTTTCTGTCATTAGATTTGATAGACATAAAATAATGAGATTGTTCCTATTAATATGTATCTTTTTTTTACTAGTGTTTTTTCTGTCAGAAATTTAGTCTCCATTAAAAAAACAAAAACAGCATTTCTAAAATTAGCTTCTATTAGACTGTTTTGAAAAATAAACAATATGCTTTCTTCTCATGGAATTTTTGTTCTCTTCCTATGTTTAGCTGCATAGTACAGAATCAGAGAGAACACAACATTTCATTTTTTTTTTTTTTAAGATTTTACTTATTTATTTGACAGAGAGACAGAGACAGCGAGAGAGGGTACACAAGCAGGGGGAGTGGGAGAGGGAGAAGCAGGCTTCCCGCCGAGCAGGCAGGAAGTTGCCTATTTAAGAGCTTAGGTTAGGAATTCATTGTGGGGCTCGATCCCAGGACCCTGGGATCATGACCTGAGCCGGAGGCAGACGCTTAATGACTAGGCCGCCCAGGTGCCCCCTTTTTTTTTTCTTTTTTAAGATTTTATTTATTTGACAGAGACACAGCGAGAGAGGGAACACAAGCAGGGGGAGTGGGAGAGGGAGAAGCAGGCCTCCCGTGGAGCAGGGACCCCAATGCGGGGCTCGATCCCAGGACCCCAGGATCATGACCTGAGCCGAAGGCAGGCACTTAATGACTGAGCCACCCAGGCACCCCACAACATTTCTTTCTTTCTGTGTGGTGGTTCATAGATGGACTACATCATTGGAAAGATAATTTAGTTTATATTTTTTGGAAGTTAGCATGTACATAGGTTTATAATGTTTAAAGAAATTTTTTAATGTAGGGCAATTTAAGGAGTGTTCTCTTTGTACTGTATTTGGAAGCATTTGCTAATAAAGGAGAGTGTTCGGGTGCCTGGCTGGCTTAGTTGGTAGAGTATGTGACTCTTGATCTTGGGGTGATGAGTTTGAGCCCCATGTTGGGTGTAGAGATTATTTTAAAATAAATAAACCCCTCATTTAAAAAAAAAAAGAATGTATCTCAGAGGGCTCTCTCTGCTGCTTAACTCTAGGAACTTAGGCCTAAACCAGTTTCTGTTTTCCTTTGCTTTCTTGGCTGTAGGCCCCAGAAAGTCCAGCCCTCTTTTCTCTCTGCTTGGTATTTGCAGGCTGACTCTGGAGTAGGACACATCTTTCCAATTCCTCATTTTTTCCCTGTTGTTAAGGCTTGTTCACTAATGGCCACGGGGATGGTAATACCAGCTTACCAAGCTTCTGCCTAGTCCTGGAATGAATCCTGCTGGGCATTTCTTCATTGTGTTTGTAAAACAGTTCAATGAATTCCTAACCTAAGCTCTTAAATAGGCAACTAAGATTTGTACTTAGGAAACAGTAGCATGGGAGATGAGTGTTCTGATGTAGAATATAACTGGAAGCTTACATTAAGGAAATATTCTTTTGTGGCTTATAGAAACTAGACTGTTTACTTTTAGTCACCATGTGCACCTGTAGTTGTCAATGATTCATTCTTTCTTTCTTTTCTTTTTTTTTTTAGGACTGTGAAGATCCCAATCCTCTAATTCGGGCCTTAGCAGTCAGGACCATGGGGTGCATCCGGGTGGACAAGATTACAGAATATCTCTGTGAGCCTCTCCGCAAGTGCTTGAAGGATGAAGATCCCTATGTTCGGAAAACAGCAGCAGTCTGTGTGGCAAAACTCCATGATATCAATGCCCAAATGGTAGAAGATCAGGGATTTCTGGATTCTCTGCGGGATCTCATAGCAGATTCAAATCCAATGGTAATAAGCTTCTGCTTTTATAAAGAGAGCAGTACTTACAATGGATTCCTTTAAAAAGCATGTTTAAAACAAATGTTTGGGGCATTGAAACATAGGTTAGCTATGAGAAACATGAATTCTGTGTGTTCTCACACAGTAGATGTTTTCTGAAATGAAAACCAAGTACTAAAATACAAGGGTCTTAAAGCAAACCTTTGTATCATACCTACCCCTGTATTTGCTCAGAAACTGGTTCTTTCATCATTTTTTAAGAGGGTTTTACCTTAAATTTATATCAGTTTTTAAAAGATTATTTCTTTAGATGTTTGTGGTCTTTTCTGGTAGTGTGGGAATAGAAACCAAGTTATATATATTGCCTGATTATTGTAATGCATTCTTCTTCAGGAAAATTCTAGGACAAAATTCTTTTTGCCAACTTACGTTCTAAATGTTTGGCAGCTAGAACATAATACCGTAAAGTTTGGGGGCCTTTTATTTCTCTTATTAATATTTTTACTTTTGTCCATATAATGAAGGGGAGAAAGTGGTATGTTGACTCTGCTAGTAACTGGAGCTCATTTGAATGGAGTGATTGATCACTAGGTACCATTATTGAGAAGATGGAGGAATGTGGCCACTTTTTCTCCCCTTTTTGCCTAATGCATTGTTTACTTAGAGGTAAATAACTTTGAGTTAATCAGTGGATCACCTCTGAATACTTTCTTTGTTGAACTTTTTGAAATAGAGTTGGAATTTGCCTTGAAATAGACATTGTCTCACTTGCGAATCATGTGCTCAGATCTCTGCTTTGATATTTCATTTGGTTCATCTTATTCTAAGTAGCCTTGGCTTCTGTTTATTATCCTTCAAGTTTAGTATCAAGGTCAAAGGATGAAGCAAGCCACATTTTTTTTTTAAGGTGCTATCATACTACCATCAGGAATCTTACAGCTTACTTTTTAGGCACAGAAACTGGTGTGGGTGTGTATGTGCTGAAACCATGACTTCTTATAGGTATCACCACCAGTATTAGAAGATTCAACCTTTCCTTTTTTTTTCTTCCAGTAGGACCGTGTGGCACCTTTTTTTTTTTAATTCCATAAAGAAAGAAAGTTATAAGGCATTAGTATCTATTTTATAGAATGTTTAACTGGTCCCAAGTTGTGTTTTGGTGTTGCTTTTGAGTCACTGTTACCCTGAGCACCTGTCTTTGAAATTTTCTACTTAAGGACAAATGAGAAGATTAGAATTTGGGCTCCATGCTCCAGGTTTCAGGCTTCCAGGTGAATGGGATATCATGCACTCAGATACTCAGTGGGGCTAAGAATGTGGAGTTAGAGGTGAAAATGAGTTCTAACTCATAGGTAATTCCAGTTTGGGGAGAAAAAGGCATTTTTATACCAATGTAAATTCTTCAAAATAGAACCTGTAAAATTAGATGGTCAGGGATAGGGGCTATCTGATGGTTTCGTAAAGAGTTTTTTTGTTTTGTTGTTTGTTGTACCCAAGCGCTTAGATTTTTTTCCAGATCAGTTGAGAGGGTGACACGATCTGGAACAAGCGTAATTTGACTTATTTTAAGTTTTCATTGTGGAGGAGGGGCTGGTTTTTGTCCAGCCCACCATACTCTCAAGTAATATATGTAATTATACATATTTATTTATACTTTTTATTGGAATTTTCAAACATATTCAAAATTAGAGTTACTGAATGAAAACAGTAGATAAATAAAATGAACCCATTTACTATCACCAGATTCAATCATTATCAACACATGCCAGTCTTGTTTTTAGCTGTTTTCTCCCACGCCATACCTACATATACGGAATTTAAACAGGCAATACGTCAGTGGGTCTCTTTGAATGTCAAATAACATTATAATAAACTATAATGCTCTTAAAAATTTTTTTTTTAAAGATATTTTTATTTATTTGACAGAGACACAGCAAGAGAGGGAACACAAGCAGGGGGAGTGGGAGAGAGAGAAGCAGGCTTCCCACGGAGCAGGGAGCCCGAAGTGGGGCTCGATCCCAGGACCCTGGGATCACGACCTGAGCTGAAGGCAGATGCTTAACAGCTGAGCCACCCAGGCGCCCTGGTCTTAAAATTTCTTAGCCTGTTTTTACACAACAAATCAGGAGGTGATTTGGAGGGACTTTCACAGTTATCTTTGAGAAAACTTTTAGAGAAAATTTAAGGTTAATTGGTAGATTTTGAGAAACTGTTTCAGGAATGACTGTTTTACTGTCTTTATTGCCGATTTTCCTAGAGCAGGTACCAGCATTAATTATCTTTGGACCTATTGCCCTCTAAATAGAAAATCTTTCTGTTTCTTGTCAGATTTCTCAGTAGCAGAACTTTTCCCTGATACTGTTCAACTGAGTACTAACAAGGCACACAGGGTGCAAAATTTAAGGGGGTACTCACATTCAGGTGTCAACTCTGTACCTGCACAAGATTGAAAGTGGGGTGCCTCCTTAGATTTGTGCCTTGCTTGCCCTACTCTTATCCTGGACTTACATTCAAATCAGTTTTTTGAACTCTTCATGCTTGTTCTAGCGAAGAACTGAAAAGCTTGGATTAAGATAGCCAGCAGACATACACGCCTACTTTTGATCTTGAACCCATACTTTTCATCTCAAACAATATGTCCTGCTTTTTACCAAAAAGTGTTAGAACTAACATTTAGACCACTGATTTTCCTTTTTTGTCAGCTGGGTCAGATACTGTTGATAGGGAACAGAGGAGTGCATGAATTAAAGTGTAGTAGCTCAAACACCTAAGAAGTTCCTAAGGCTTATGATGACCATGTGTCATTAGGAAAAAGGGAATTTAAATTTAATTGCATTCTTTGCCAGATAGATGCTTTTAGTTACAGTATATTACTTAGTTCTCATATCTTCCCAGTGAAGCAGAGGTTATTCCATATTAGAGATCAAGGTTTTCCCAAAGTCAGACAGCTAGTGGTAATGTAGTCAGGGTTCTAACCTAGTTCTGAGTCCCAATACCCATTACTGGTCACTGCCTTCATGGATGTGTATATACGATAGGATTAAGTGTGTATATTCACACATACACATTTAGAACTGTTTGATTTTCTCAAAATGGTTAAAATTTTGAACATATGAAGGCCTTTAATGATCTGTTTTACTATGGAAATCCTCTCAATCCTCTTACTCTGATGATGGGTAGGAGTCCTCTTTACTGCTCTTGAGGAGTAATTTTGTTCCACTTTTTCAGAAGTTGTTCCACATGGTGGCAGCATTGCACCAGCAAATATTAGAATCTCTTGCAGAACAAACAACCGTTTCCGGGGGTTCTGCCTTAGGAATTTTCTTATGGCTCACTTCAGAAGGGCATCCTAGCTGTGAGAGCACAGAACACCTGCAGAAGTGACTTTGAAATCTGAGAGGAAAATGGTGATCAAGATCTACATACTTTTGGGGTTATGTGGATCTCAGGCTGGTTCTTGGGGTAGTGTACCTTGCTGCCAGTAAGAGAACTTTAGTATGTTTTCATTCCCTTTTGCGGGGGGGGGGGGCAGTTCACACCTCGTTTTCCTGCAGTTATGCCATTTATACCAGTTAGAGCAGTCTTTCAGTGGAATACTATTTGAAAGAGAAAAGATAAACTTTGAAGTAGAAAAAATTCTCTGTTAAATTCTAGCTCAGCTTCCCTGGATTGTTTCCTCTTCTTTTGAATGAGGGAACCATCGTAGACAGGTGTTGGGAGTATTTATTGAGCTGTTGCATAAAAAACCATGTATTCAAGTACTCGGCTTACAGGAGCTCACGAGAGTGATGGCTGCTGATCCTGTAATCATGAAGTAGACACTAGTCTACAATATTAAATTAAAATGCCCCGATTCCTTTGATAGCTGTATAAACTTATATAGTACAGTTTTTTCTGAGAGAATTAGAGCCAAACTTACTTTCAGATGCAGATTTTATTATTTGTTATTTCGAAAGTAAACTTGTATTCAGAATGAGGAACCACTTTGGAGCTTCAGGAAAATAGCTCCTATGATTTCTTCACAGATGTCAGAATTTTTAAAATTTCCACTAAGTGTATGTTTACGAGAAAAAAAAAGTGCTTTTGAGCGATAGTGACTATTCTGTAGCTTTTTCCCTCTGAGGCTTTTGAGGTATTCTGACTTCAGTTAACATGTTCATGCTAGAGTCTGCCACTCCGGAGACTTTCTCAACAGCCCTCACTGAGCCATATTTGCTTTTGGGGTTTGTGAACTCTTCTCCTGAATCCCGTTGGCTTAGGGACTTTATCCCTTTGATCTCTGTCTTCCAAGCCTTCTCAGTTCTGCTTCCATCACTCAGAGCTGCCCCCAGGAAGCCCTCTTGCACTGCTCTGCACCTGTCTGCCGAAGCACAAAGTACTAAATAAGTAAAAAACCTGTTTCTGTTTGCTGAGTGTTCTGGACAAGGAGTATGTTCTCAGAATTGCCTCAGCTTGACCCACAATAGCCTTTAGCAAAGGTTCTAGTTAAAACCGCCAGCTTCTTTTGATTGGAACTTACTCTAGAAAGCTGTTTTATGAAAAATAACCTCTTCTCAGAAAAAGTATATACTTTAACTGTGTGCTAGCCAGCTGTGGGTTTGTAACCCTCCTGGGAGCTTCCCTGGTGTAATCTGAAACCAGCCCCTTTTATGCGGAGGGCAGAGAGAGACCAAAGAAAGAAGCAGGCTACTCCAGGTTGGTAGGTGGCAGTTCTAATAAGCAAAGAGAGCTTACATACAAGGCTTGTTTTGGGCAAAAGCAAGACCGCATGGATCCCCACCACCTGCCTGCCAAATCTTAAAAGTTTATAAAGCAGTCTTCACTGGGTTCAGTCACATATACCAGGTGAAAGACAAGCAGAACCCCATTCCAAGGACAGGCGTAGGATGAGAAGCCTCCAAGGCAAGGGCCGGGTTCCAGCTCACAAGTCTGTTGGCAGTCACATCTTTTCGGTGACCATCCCCAGCACCAGCATGTAGAAGCAGCGTGGTATCATGGCAGTCGTTCTCAATGGGGAGCAATTTTGCTCCCCAGGGGATGTTCGACAATATGTGGGAACACTTTTGGTTGTCACAACTAATAGGAGAGGTGCTACTGGCATCTAGTAGGTAGAGTCCAGAGATACTTTAAACATCCTACAGTGTATGGGGCAACCCCTTACGGCAAACAGTTATCCATCCCCAAGGCCAGTAGTGCTAAATTGCAAGAATTTGGATTATGGAGCTAGTATGTGGCCTTGAGGGCCAGAGTGGCAGCTGTTGTGAGTCCGGGTGTGGCTTCTCACTAGAAACGTGGCCTTGAGCAAGTTATTTAAAATGAGCTTCAGTTTACTCATTTGTAAAATGAATGTAATAATGCCTACTTTACTTGATTATTTTGAGTATGAAGAGTAATTTAAAAATTTAATGCCTGATATTTGGTAAATGCTTAATAATATTGAGGAACAGAGCTAACATTGTGTACTTTCTGATCATTAGAGTTTTCATTTAGGCCTTAGAAACTTGTGTTGTGGTTTGTTGTCAATCTGAGATGATATGTATTGAAAAACTCAAGTCTCTAGATCATTTCGTAAATGCAGGGATTTTTATCCGAATATAAATGATGTCCTTGTGGGCTATGTTAAATTTTCTATTAAAGATAGGCCTAGAACACATAGAAAAAACATAATGACCTCATTTAATTTAGTATTTTATATGATTTCTCTTATCTCTCAGTGTATATTAGTTAAGTAGGAGAGTTTTAAAGTAAAATTTCATACATAAGTGAAATTAGACATGGATAATGCTCTTCATGCCAGAAGTCCATAAAGGAGTTCTAGAGCTGGTAGAATTTTAGGCGTGTGTGAGAGTGTCAGTATGTGGTAGGCACTTAATAACAGTAATGTGGGAGGTAATATATTCAGTCTGTCTGGGTTCCCCCAAGTGAGTAATGTTATATTTGGTACTAAAAGAGGATCCGCCATTAATTTCTGCAGGGATGGAGTAAGTAGAATCATTGAAGGCTGCTTTGATATAAGGCTGACTGCCCAGCTCTTGAATTTCCCACCAGTTGATCTGAATTCTTTTGTGTCTCTGCTTACTGGAGAAGCAGATGTTTTTGTTTTCCTTTATAATAAACTCTGGAAATCTTTCTGTGATTCTCACTTCTTTTAAAAAATTCATTATCAGTTTTTGTGTCAACTATTACCAATTTATAGGTTTGGGTTTTTTTTAATCTCATTTGGGGGGAATAACTAGCTTTACAGAAAAGTTGCAAAGATAGTACAGAGAGTTCTCATATATTCTTCACTCAATTTCACTTAATGTTAACATCTTATATAACCATGGCACATTTGTCAAAACTAAGAAATTAGGATTGGTACATTATTATTAACTAAAGTACAGATTTTATTTGAATTTCACCTGTTTCAACACAAATGTCCTTTTGCTATTCTAGGATTCAATCCAAAATACCAAATTGCATTTAATCACTTCTTTTTATAAATAGTTGACTCACTCTTTTTGAAAAGTATCTCAAAAACAGAAAAGTTCTTTGTAATTATAAAATGTTACTTTACCCGCCCCCCCCCCCCCCCAGTACTATATAGCATAGTGGTTAAAACTCAGACTCGGGAGCCAAAAAGACTTCGGTTTGTGTCCTGGTTCTGTCATTTCTTTCTTTTTCTTTTTTTTAATTTTAAAAGATTATTTATTTGAGAGAGAGAGAGAAACAGCATGAGAGGGGAGAGGGTCAGAGGGGGAAGCAGGCTCCCCGCTGAGCCAGGAGCCCGATGTGGGACTCGATTCCAGAACTCCGGGATCATGACCTGAGCCGAAGGCAGTTGCTTAACGAACGGAGCCACCCAGGCGCCCCTGGTTCTGTCATTTCTTAGCTCCCTAAACTTCTTAGTATCCTCATCTACAGAGTGAAGGTAATAAATAATACTTCTATTGTAGGATTGTTGTGAACATTGAAGGATAGAGGGCTTGCAAAGCACTTAATCTTTTTTTTTAAATTTGTTTACATATTTATTTTATCATGTTATGTTAATCACCATACATTACATCATTAGTTTTTGATGCAGTGTTCCATGATTCATTGTTTGCATGTAACACTCAGTGCTCCATTCAATACGTGCCTTCTTTAATACCCATCACCAGGCTGGCCTGTCCCCCCACCCCCTTCCCTCTAGAACCCTCAGTTTGTTTCTCAGAGTCCATAGTCTCTCATGGTTCGTCACCCCCTCCAATTTCCACCCCTTCATTTTTCCCTTCCTACTATCTTCTTTCTTCTTTTTTTTTTTAACGTATATTACTTGTTTCAGAGGTACAGGTCTGTGATTCAATAGTTTACACAATTCACAGCGCTCACCATAGCACATACCCTCCCCAATGTCCATCACCCAGCCACCCTGTCCCTCCCACCCCCCACCACTCCAGCAAACCTCAGTTTATTTCCTGAGATTAAGAATTCCTCATATCAGTGAGATCATATGATACATGTCTTTCTCTGATTGACTTATTTCACTCAGCATAATACCTTCTAGTTATTGCAAATGGCAAGATTTTTTTTGATGGCTGCATAATATTCCATTGTATATATACCACATCTTCTTTTTTTAAAATTTTTTTATTGTTATGTTAATCAACATACATTATATATCATTAGTTTTTGATGTAGTGTTCCATGATTCATTGTTTGTGTATAACACCCAGTGCTCCATGCAGAATGTGCTGTATTTAATACCCATCACCAGGCTAAC
>NW_028039033.1:0-490 GCF_054177405.1 Leptonychotes weddellii | reverse complement strand
TCTCTCCCTAGGCTCTCTTATCAATTCTTACGACTTTACGCACCATCTGTGTGTTCATGACTCTCTTATTTTTCTAGCCCAGTCGTCTCTTCTGAAATCCATACCTCTATCTATATTCAACTGCCTTTCTGGCATATCCCTTTACATGTCTCATATTCAGGCATCTCATACTTATCCTCTCAAAACTTACCTATTTCTCATTTGACTCTCTGGCAAACCTGCTGCATTTCAGCAAATGATCCCACCAGCTATTCAGTTGTGCAATCTACCTTCTCCATTCCTTCATTTATTCTATCACTAAGTCCCATTTTACCTCTAAGATATATCTTGAATTTATTTATTTCTCACCCTCCCCACTATCAACCCAGCCCAACCCATCATCACTTTTGCCTGGACTACCGCAATAATGTCCATCTGGTCTCTCTGCATTCATTCTTGCATCCTTTCAATCCATTCTTTACATAGCAAGTATCATGACTGGTTTTTTTTT
>NW_028039032.1:0-490 GCF_054177405.1 Leptonychotes weddellii | reverse complement strand
AGCGAGCGCGAGAAGCTGCGCATGCGCACGCTCGCCCGCGCCCTGCACGAGCTGCGCCGCTTTCTGCCGCCGTCCGTGGCGCCCGCCGGCCAGAGCCTCACCAAGATCGAGACGCTGCGCCTGGCCATCCGCTACATCGGCCACCTGTCGGCCGTACTGGGCCTCAGCGAGGAGAGCCTGCAGCGGCGGCGACGGCGGCGCAGCGGCGCAGCGGCGGCGGCGGCGGCGCCTCGGGGCTGCCCGCTCTGCCCCGACGGCGGCCCCGCGCAGGCGCAGGCGCAGACGCAGACTCAGGCGCAGGTGCAGGCGCGCGCCCCGGGCCTGGGCTCCGCCGCCGGCGCCGCCGCGTCGTGGGGGTCCCCGCCGGCCTGTCCCGGAGCACTAGCGGCGCCCGAGCGCCTGGGGAGCAGGGTGCCCGAACTGGATCCCTGGGTTACACCCCCTTACTGCCCTGGGATACAGTCGCCCCCGCAACTCTCCCAAGGGAGAG
>NW_028039031.1:0-490 GCF_054177405.1 Leptonychotes weddellii | reverse complement strand
TACACCACACACAAAAATAGACTCCAAATGGTTGAAAGACCTCAATGTGAGACAGGAGTCCCTCAAAATCCTAAAGGAGAACAGAGGCAGTAATCTCTTGGATCTCAGCTGCAACAACTTCTTCCTAGAAACATCGCCAAAGGCAAGGGAAGCAAGGGCAAAAATGAACTATTGGGACCTCATCAAGATAAAAACCTTCTGCACAGCAAAGGAAACAGTCAACAGAACCAAAAGATAACTGACAGAATGGGAGAAGATATTTGCAAATGACATATCAGATAAAGAGCTAGTATCCAAAATCTATAAAGAACTTATCAAACTCAACACCCAAAGAACAAAGAATCCAATCAAGAAATGGGCAGAAGACATGAGCAGACATTTTTCAAAGACAACATCCAAACGGCCAACAGACACACGAAAAAGTGCTCAACATTGATCGGCATCAGGGAAATCCAAATCAAAACCTCAATGAGATACCACCTCACACCAG
>NW_028039030.1:0-490 GCF_054177405.1 Leptonychotes weddellii | reverse complement strand
GAGGTGTTTTTAAATTGAAGAAAAGTAAGAGAAATTTTATTTTGAAAGTTTTTAATGACAACCTTAAGGTATTTGGGGTTCATCCGTGGCATCTCAAAATTAGGATTAGAAGTACCTTTCCTAACCTGACACAATTGAAAAACAATGACAGGGCGCCTGGGTGGCTCAGTTGGTTAAGCGACTGCCTTCGGCTCAGGTCGTGATCCTGGAGTCCCTGGATCGAGTCCCGCATCGGGCTCCCTGCTCAGCGGGGAGCCTGCTTCTCCCTCTGACCCTCCCCCCTCTCATGTGCTCTCTCTCTCTCATTCTCTCTGTCTCAAATAAATAAATAAAATCTTAAAAAAAAAAAAAGAAAAACAATGACAACAACAACAAACTGACCTATAACTCTATGTCACCATCTTGGCCCAGGAGCCCTATGTTCTGCATTCTGGGTGAGTCACACCCTTGCTTCTCCAGCCCTGATCTCATCAGGGACGCTACAAAAGAG
>NW_028039029.1:0-490 GCF_054177405.1 Leptonychotes weddellii | reverse complement strand
GTTTTTTCTATTTCTGTGAAAAATACCATTGGGATTTTATTTATTTATTTATTTGGAGCGAGAGCGTGTGCACAGGGGGTAGGGGCAGAGGGAGAGGGAGAGACAGAATCTTTTTTTTTTAAAAATTTTTTATTATTATTTTAATCACCATACATTACATCATTAGTTTTTGATGTAGTGTTCCATGATTCATTGTTTGTGCATAACACCCAGTGCTCCATGCAGAATGTGCCCTCCTCAATACCCATCACCAGGCTAACCCATCCTCCCACGCCCCTCCCCTCTAGAACCCTCAGTTTGTTTTTCAGAGTCCATCGTCTTTAATGGTTCGTCTCCCCCTCCGATTTCCCCCCCTTCATTCTTCCCCTCCTGCTATCTTCTTCTTCTTCTTTTTTTTTTCTTAACATATATTGCATTATTTGTTTCAG
This sequence comes from Leptonychotes weddellii, assembly GCF_054177405.1. Lineage (NCBI taxonomy): Eukaryota > Metazoa > Chordata > Mammalia > Carnivora > Phocidae > Leptonychotes > Leptonychotes weddellii. Next base: position 62 of record NW_028039029.1, on the reverse strand, counting down.
AGGTACAGATCTGAGATTCAACAGTCTTGCACAATTCACAGCGCTTACCATAGCACATACCC
>NW_028039028.1:0-490 GCF_054177405.1 Leptonychotes weddellii | reverse complement strand
AAGTCTGAGCTTCAGCATATACAGCAGAAGGAATTTATCAAACCCTCCTTGCTATAAGTAAACGAGGGAGGGAGGAAGTGTGATGGTGGAGGAGTAAGGGTCCCTACACTTGTCTCAACCCTGGAACACAGCTAGGTAGTTATCAAGTCATTCTGAGCAACCAAGAAATCAGTCAGAGGTCTGAGAGAACAAAAACTGCAAGTTTACAAATCGAAAATCAACCACCTTTTGGAATACAGGAGGTGTGCAGATTTGTCTTGGGGGTGATACAAGTGTGGGGATGACAGCATGGAAAGAGCGTGCCTCCTGCAGCTACCGACAATGTATTATAGCAGCAGAGAGCAAAACCTGAACTTTTAGAAGTCCGCTGCTGTGGGGATGTGCCTGGAATAAAGGTGCTGAAATGGTAAAGTGAGTCAGAAATACAGGGTCTGGGGCTCCCCTGAGTCCTAAGAAGAATGTGGGGCACCAATGTGATGCACAGTTACTA
>NW_028039027.1:0-490 GCF_054177405.1 Leptonychotes weddellii | reverse complement strand
GGTTGGATCAGACGGGGCCAAGAGAGGCAGGGAAAGCTTCACCGGGAGCCCCTCCCCTGGTTATGGGGGCTGAGACGGAGCCCCGGCAGCAGGATGAAGCTGCACCCAGCCCACACTCACCGAGTGTCTTAGAGCAGGTCACACGTCAGCTGTAAGGGGGGTGGGGTGGTGGTGTCTACAGGTAGGACCGTTGTTGGGGGGGAGCAGCCTCTGACGTGAGCCACGCCTGGATCAAGAAGCCCTCCCCACCTGCAGATCATGCTCATCACCTTGTCCCCAACACCGGGCACATAGTAGGTCCTCAATAGACATTTGCTGAATGCAGTCATTAACCACCTACTTTCCTTTTCACCCATTTCTCTGGCCCCAGTGAGAGGTCACCCTGCTTTCCCTCTGAATAATTGATGTTTGAAATCTTGTAGGCACCGTGAATCACACAACAGCCCTATTTTCATCTTTGGTTTGAAGTCCAGGCTGGAATTTCCAACAC
>NW_028039026.1:0-490 GCF_054177405.1 Leptonychotes weddellii | reverse complement strand
TTCAGTGGGAGGAAATAGCACATGCGATGAATCAGAAACCTATATCCTTTAAACATCAGGGAATCCATGAAGAACTGTGTCATGTACATAGTTCATGTTTAATCATCATAATCATCTGTTAAGCCCCTAGATAGCAGGAGATGCCTTTAATCTCTTTTGTATTGCTCAAGTTGTGTGCATAAGAAGGAAGAAGAGAGAGTTGGGGAGGAAGAGAGGAAGACAGAGATGGAGGGAGGAAAGCTATATGACACGGTGCAAATGGTGACCACCCTTAGTCACCCACGGCTGTTTTCACTGCTGAGAAAGAACATCCAGGGTTCGTGTGAGTTTTATTTATCTTGTGTCTGTGTTCATTTCACACCATCTGACAGCAGTTTGAGGCCATTTCACTTACCACTGGAAGCATGATCGGGCCTGAAATGAAAGTTGTAAATAGTGCACGTTGCATAGTAAAGTTGAATTTAATGCATAGTATGTTTTATTAACGTTG
>NW_028039025.1:0-490 GCF_054177405.1 Leptonychotes weddellii | reverse complement strand
CCCTTCGGGCACTTCCAGGAAGAAGAAAGTCTAGCCTTGATGTTCTAAGACCATAGAGCTCTCTATCTGCCCAACCCAGAGGAATTATGACATCAGCAGTTTATCAGACCGCTATAACAGGATCAAGGCAATATGCTGACACCAAGGCCAATCTCATAATTTCCCATTGCCCTGTATCTCCCCAGGAACCTGGATGGCCGTGAGGCTGGTAAATGGCACAGGGAGTTGCTCAGGCCGAGTGGAGGTTCTCATCCAGGGCAGGTGGGGGACTGTGTGTGATGACCTCTGGGACCTGGCTGAGGCCACAGTGGTGTGCCACCAGCTGCAGTGTGGCCAGGCCGTGGCAGCCCCCTCAGGGGCCCACTTCAGGGCAGGGTCCGGGAAGATCCTGTTGGATGATGTGCAATGTGTGGGCAGTGAGAGCCACCTTGGGCAATGCGTGCACAGAGCTGAGGCCGGGCACAACTGTGGGCACCTGGAGGACACCGGC
>NW_028039024.1:0-490 GCF_054177405.1 Leptonychotes weddellii | reverse complement strand
GAACCAACTACCAACTTCAAATACAGGAATGTCAGGGCAACCTTTGACACCTAAAGAAAAAGTAAATTTAAGATGAATAGAAAGAAATGCTGTTCTACATCGTAGATGGTAAATCTATAGAATGCACCAATAGGAGCCCTTTGAAAAGTGAGTGTTCCCTTCAAGGGGTACATTTTAGAAACTTTCCAGATCTTTCAATTGAAGTAGTGACAGTGTCCACAAGTTTCTACAACATGACCCCTGTGCTCCCCCCAGGGTCAAACTCTGGCCTGGAACACTTGCTAAGACCAGCAGTGGTGTAGACAACAAACACCCTTGTCAAGCAGCTTGAGACCCTGGTGAGCAACAGCATCAGATCTGTGCCCAGAACCTGCAGACTCATCGAGGGTAGTTTGTTAAAAGAAACCCTCTGGTGCCACCCGCCGCTCTAATTCGGCAGTGCTTTGCGGCTCTTGCTTCAGATGGAGGACGCTGCGCACAGTGGACAATT
>NW_028039023.1:0-9793 GCF_054177405.1 Leptonychotes weddellii | reverse complement strand
GGCAGGGAGTCTGCTTCTCCCTCTGACCCTCCTCCCTCTCATGCTCTCTGTCTCTCATTCTCTCTGTCTCAAATAAATAAATAAAATCTTTAAAAAAAAAAGCAAAAACCGTTCACCTGCCCACCCTTCCCGGCAAAGGCTGCAATGTGGTTATTGATGGATTTGGGAAAGCAGGGCCACGATGAATGTCCCATCTTTGGACATCTCAATACCATCTATACTCCCTTAAAAAACTTACATTACTGAAAACCCCAGCCCTGTTAGTTTACCAGCGAGTATCTGCCGCATCGACATGTCTTCAGATAAACACAGCCATAAACCTAACACCCAAAGACCAAAAAGAAGGGCCCAGATCACCAGCATCCCTTTGGCCCGACATAAAGAACCTGAGCCAAGTCACGCCTGGACTGGTGAGTTGAGTTAGTGGAATTAACGGAGGGACTGTGTTTCAGCTTGGCCACCTGTTAGTGACACATTTCTGAGCAAGTTCCCACCAGCTTCCCCAGCGATGGAATCACCTTGAAGGCGGCGGTCTCTGACCCGCCGTGTGATTGTGCTCGCCTGCTGCGCCGAGGAGCCCGGCGCTCTCTCTGTTCCTAGCAAAACCCTCCGGTGCTGCCCCTTGCCGACCGACGTGCATGACCCGCTTGCAAATGTCGCTGCCGGGGGCTGCTTTCTTGCAGTTTCTGGTTGGAGAAACCACCCAGGTTTTACCAAGGACTGGGCTCACGTGGCAAGGATGAAATCCACCTTTCAAACTGGAAATCCAAGAAGACCCTCCACCGTCGGGTGGCCGCTGCTAACTACGGGCTTGCTTGTGTTTGTGCCAGGGAGAAACAGCCCCGGGAAGAGCCAGCATCGAGCCAGGGCCTTCTGGGCACTGTGAGGACTGGGCTCACCTAGTTCCACAGGCATCCCATCGGGGAGGGACTATTTTTTTCAATTGAAGTGAAATTCACATAACATAGAAGGAACCCTTTTTCAGTTGCACTCAGCAGCATATTCACAATGTTGCACAGGATCACCTTGAACCTAGTTCCAAAACATTTTTATGGCCACCAGAGGAGACCGCCCCCCCCCACAGGAAGCAGAGGGTCTCTGTTCTCCTCCCCCAGCCCCTGACAACCACCAGGCTGCTTGCTGTCTCTACGGCTTTTCCTCTTCTGGACGCTTCATACAATTGGAACCATGCAGCATGTGGTCTTTGGTGCGTGGTTTCTTTTGCTCAGCGTGTTTTCAAGTTCCATCCATGGCGTGGCTCGGGCCATGGTTCGGTCCTTTTCACGGCTGAGCAGTATTTCATTGTGTGGATGGACCACATTTTGTTTATCTAGTCATCTGTCGGTGGGCACCTGTGTTCTTTCCATCTCTTTGGCTGCTGTGAGCATTCGTGTGCATGGACTAGTTTAAGGGGCTACTTATCACAACCCACAGATGAGAAAACTGAGACCCCCCCAGACTTGCCCTACCTGCCCGGAGCTGCAGAGTTATGGCCTTGGGATCACCAGGGAGAGGGGTTCATAGCCACATGAGTGAGTCTTCTCAACATATGCTACATATCTTCCCTGCTTTCATTCTTTCTCTCCACATTCCCTGTTTTTAATCCATGATCCTTCTCCCCAGTTGAGGCACCATTTAAGATTTAGAGAACTTTTAAAAGGTTCATAGAATCTCCAAATCCCGGGGCGCCTGGGTGGCTCAGTTGGTTAAGCGACTGCCTTCGGCTCAGGTCATGATCCTGGAGTCCCGGGATCGAGTCCCGCATCGGGCTCCCTGCTCAGCGGGGAGTCTGCTTCTCCCTCTGACCCTCCCCCCTCTCATGTGCTCTCTCTCAAATAAATAAATAAAATCTTTAGAAAAAAAAAAAAGAATCTCCAAATCCCTTCTTGTCAGTGCCCCTGTGTCATGTGCATGTCTCACCGACGGGGCAGAGGCTTGACCCTCAGACAGGAGCAGGGCAGGAAGCATGGCCATCCCATCCCATGCACCCCAGGGCTGGGGGCCGTGCCAAGCCCCAGTGCCCAGCCCAGCTGGAAGCCAGGCAGTCCACAGTTAGTTCTGGGGAAGGGACACCTGCCAGGAGGTGGGGGCCGTCCCCCTAGCAAGTGTAGCAGGTGCTGCCCGTTGATAGAATGGCGTGCCAAAGGTAGCAGGCAGGACCTGGGCGCGACATGGTAAATCCTTGTGGCTCCTTGTGCTCCAGGCAGATGGGCTTTTAATGATTCTCCCCCATTATTAATATTTCCTACTTGGGGAAAATCAGGCATAGATTATGCAGCTTGCCCAAGGTCACACAGCTGCTCAGTGGCAGATCTGGGATGGGGGCAGCTGGGAAGAAAAAGGGGTTTTGGGGGATCCCAAAACGACAAACTTGTTTTTCAGAAGCCAAGTGAGCTGACTCAGGCCCTCAGAAGGGCACATTTTCACGACCTTCCTCCCCATGTGTCTCGGCGTGAGCGACATTCCGGGTCCTGCCCACCCTCCTGCCAGCAGCCAAGGCTGCCTCTCTTCCCCTGGGCCGCAGAAGTTCAGAGAAACTAGGGTCATGCAGAGGGCCTTTTCTGTCCCTGATGGCCTGCTTTGTTCTTCTAACAGCTTTATTGAGGCAGAATTTATATATATAATAATCACGCATTTTAAGTGTGTAATTCAATAGCGCTTAGTAAATTTGCAGATTTGTACAACCATCACCACAATCTAATTTTAGAGCATTTCCACCCCTGAAAAGAAGCCTCGTGCCCTCCTAATCTGCCTTTTGTATCTTCACTGCAGGGGGGCCCTCTCCCCACTCTGCAAATAATGCCGGACCCTCACTGAGCACTTGATCCCTCACCAGGTCTAAGGCCTTTCCAAGGACACATCCACGAAACTGCCATGGCAGCCCAGTGGGGTCAGGTTTTGCTCTGATGGTCCACTCACCGCCGTGGAAGCAGACGCAGAGCACGGCTAAGTTCCCTGCTGTCGTGGGGTGAATGGTGGGCCCCCCAAAAGGTGTGTCCACGTCCTAATCCCCCAAATCTGTGACTGTGACCTTATGGGGGGAAAAGGGTCTTTGCAGATGTCACCAAGGTAAGGATCCTGAGATGAGATCATCCTGGATTCTTCAGTGGGGCCCGGAATCCAGTGGCACATGCGGGAATAAAGGAAGGCCAACCCAATGAGAAAAGCAGAGGCTGTTTGTTCAGAACTTGCTCGAACGAGGTGTCAGGCAAAGCTGCTTTCTCTGGCAGCCCTCACAGGTGCGCCCCGATGGAGCCATGGCCGGGAAAGCTAGAGGGGGCTCGCCTGGAGTGGGGCGTCCTGTGTGATTATTAGGGGGCACATGGGGTTTTCTCTGGTTGGTTCTAAATCAGAGGTGGACACACATTAGGGCAGCTGTGAATTCCCTATCGTGTCCTGGCCACTCAGAACTGACTGCCATAGAAGTCATCATTTAGCTTCCTGGATGGTCACCAGGGGTGGCCTGCTGGGCTCCTGCAAGTCTGACTCACCGCAGCCTGGCTTCCTGGGCCGGTCGCCGGAGATAAAGCATGGGTCTCCTGGGCAGGTTGCTGCAGGCTGTGGTTCAGAGTTTCTGTATGTGGTCTGGCCACTGTCCCTTTATATATTTGGTCTGTCCCGCGTGTCCTCAGGAGAGACCCATAGAGGACGGACAAGGGGACGGAGGTCAGGTGGGGAGGGAAGCAGGGAGTGAGGCGTGCAGCCCCAGGCCGAGGACGCCGGAAACCACCAGAAGAAGTTGGAAGAGGCAGGAAGGATCCTCCCCAGCGGCCTTCAGATGGAGCACGGCCCTGCAGACACTTTGATTTTTGACTTCTGGCCTCCAGCAATGTTGAAGAATACATTTCTGTTGTTTTCAGGTACCAAGTTGGTGGTGATTTGTTAAGGCAGCCATGGGAAATGAATGCTCTTGCCCCCAGAGTTACACGGATCAGGATTTTTGCCAAAGTCCCGAGTGGGGGCTCTTGACCATGCTGCCAAAGTGGAGGTGGGCGAAGGTGGGGCTGGAACAGCAGGAGGGACTCAGAGAGAGACTGGCGACAAGGTTCTGTGCTGGTTTTATCCGTCTGTTTGCTAGTTCTCTCAATGTTTGCTCAGGTCCCAAGATGGCTTTGATGGCTCATGGGTCAAAGGTCTGAGTGTTGCACCAGACCAGACTTGTCCTTTAGGCCCAGCCTGGGCCCCGTCAGAGCCCCTCAGCCCCGAGGGCATTGCCATCAGTCTAGACACCTGCCAAAGCCCCTTCCAGGCTGTCTGCCCTGAAACTCCAGGACAACAGGCTTTCCTCAGAACTAACACCTAAAACTGAGATGAAATCCAGCTAGCACACCAGTGACACTGTGGACCGCCTTGTTTAATTCTTCCCCATCTCCGTTCCAGAATGGCCTCACAGTGGCTTATGGAGTGACACCCAAACATCAAGTTAACTTAGAAGGAGGCTGGGACTTGGGGAGTCAGGGCAGAGGGAAGGGAGCCGGCACCCAGAGGCCAACGTGAAGACCAGTGTAGACCCCCGCGGCAGCCACGGGGCAGGGGCTAAGCTTCCTGGCAGCCAAAGGGAAGAGGGGATGTGAGGTACCAGCAGAGCGAGGGCTAGGCTGTGTCTTGGAGCAGGTCGCTGGCCACACAATGGCATAGAGTCACAGTCCTGTTTGGGGCAAAAGCCCTCAGACCGACCCCTATCTCTGCTGGGCTGGCGGGATCTGACCCCAGGGCTGGGGGAATGGTCTGGTTTTGTTTGTTACTGTCTTTTCCCTTGGGGAGCTCTCCGTGCCCATCAGGGTGGCCCAGCTCGCCTGCAGGGGTAAGGATGTGGCCCAAGAGAGCCATCAGAGTCCGACTGGGACTTGCTCCGCACTGAAGGAGACGGGGGAACGCTGATGCCCTGGACGATCACGAGCTATGGAGACAACGTAAGCAGGAGGGGGCTGCCCCATCTTCCAGGACACCCAGAGGTGGCCATGTGCTTCAGGAAGGAACAAGGCCAGGGCCCCAGGGTGGGCAGGGTTGAGCAGAAAGGAAAGGCGGTTAGGCAAAGGGAGCGCCCCATTGACACCCCCCCTGCTCCTGGATCCAGCCATGTCTGACATCCTGACATCTTCTCCTAGACCTCCTGGTGATGTGGGTCAACAGAGTCCTCACAAAGAGCTTTACACAAATTGCTGTTTGAGAAACAACCGGGCTCACAGCGGCGTCTACCATGGGAAGGACGAAGGTGGGGGAAGAGCGTTCTTTGGCGACTGCTAATTCCCGTTTCTCTCATCTGTGGCTTTGATGGCCTTTGGGCTGCGCTCCCTGAACTTGGGATCCAGTGTCCCTCACTGACCTCACCCTGTGGGCAACAGGGCCGGCACTGGTGGTCCAATTTAGGCCATCGGTACTGCTGATCGCTGGTGGTGGGCCAGGCCCTGTGCAGGTGGGTTTTGGGGAGGTGGCCGTAGTAAGGCTCAGGGCGGACAGGTACCGATCCACGGGGATCACAGTGTACTGGGTGACGGTCAACAGAAGCCCCCACGAGAACACAGCATGCCCCCTGCCCCCATGAGAGGCCACTGGCTTTCACTAGTACAAGAATAAGATTATGGGTTTTTTTTTTTTCCCTTAGAAAATAGTTTGTTTCTTTAGCAGGACACAGAGGAGGAGATAATCAAGATGTTTTTTAAAGCCTTTAATGTTTTGTTTTTAACTCTCCATGCTCCTTCCCCCGCCCTCCCGCCCCGAATAAGGCTTCTCTCAATCTTGGTTCTGTTGACCTTTGAGACTGGATCATTCTTGATCATGGCGACCGTGCTGGGCATCGCAGTGGCCTTTATCCCCTGGATGCCAGTAGCATATAGTGTACTTCCCCACTTCCCTTTGTGACAACCAAAAATGTCTCCAGACACTGCTGAATGTCCCCCCCCGAAGGGACAAAATCGCTTGGGTTGAGCACCGCTATCCCAGGGACTTCTGCAACCACAGTTCCGACATAGGAAGATACAACACAGCCCGAAAGAGGGAGGAAAGAGGTGAATTTTTTGGGGGGTGATTTTTTTTATCATAGTCAAATATACATAACATAAAAAAAAGCTTAAAAAGAGCTCTATTCAGTGGCATGAAGTGCATTCACAGTGTGGGTGGCCATCCCCAGCATCCATTTCCAGAACTCTGTCATCGTCCCAAACAGAAGTTCCAGACCTGTACAAAGTGCCCATCCTCTGACAGCCCCCACCCCCCTTCTGCTTCTGTCTCTGTGGACCTGACCACCCCAGGGACCCCATCCAAGTGGAATCAGGCAGGCTTTGTCCTGGGACTGGCTTACTTCCCTCGGTGTAACGTCCTCGAGGTCCGCCCCGTCAGAGCAGGTGGCAAGAGCTCCTTCCTTTGTAAGACTGAAGGATATTCCATGGTGCGAACAGACCCCGTGCCGTCCCATTCATCCACAGATGGCCGTTCGGGCTGCCTCTGCCTCCGGGCTACTGTGAATAAAGCCGCGATAACATGGGTGTGCCGTGTCTATTTTAAGTCCCTCCTTCCAACTCCTCGGGATGTACCCCCAGAAGCGGAATCGCTGGGACATACGGCATTCCTATGTTTAACTCTCAGAGGAGCTGCCGTACTGTTTAGAAGTAAATTCTTGACTTTTGAATTTCACAAGAGGCTTTTGAGGTTCGGATGCAGAGATGGAAAGAGAGTGGGGGGCAGGTGGGCGGGGCATGGATACGGAGAGTCTCTAAGTTATCACCAAGTCCCCAACCTCGGGGATCGGGTGTGGCCGGGGGACACAGAACTGAGGGTTGGCTTTTGCCACCAACAGGATGGATCCTTAGTAGAGTCAAATTGTAGGCAAACAAAGTCCTCCTTCTTGCCTGGCTGAGTGTGTGGCTTGAGATTTGTACTGTTACCCTGGGCCCCAAAGTTCTCGGCTGTGGAGCGTGACCATGGTATTTTTAGCCTGGAAATATTTGCAGGATGGGAGTTGCCCAACACCTACATGGACCATAAAATAATTTCCATCAGGCAGCCGTGGAGCACCTCACTTGGGGCCCTGTGAGTGCCTGCAAGTCCTCCAAGATCAACACGGCCCCCAAGGCCCGCCAAGGCCCCGAACAAGGAGGGCTGCTGTCTGGGGCCAGACGGGCGGCCGTCAGAAGCCGCGCACCGTCGCTCTGGAACAAGGCCCACAGTCAGGCCCGTCCATCTGTAGGCCCCCTTCTTGGTGGTGGTCAATGGCGGGACCAGGTGTGTGGGAGGGATTGATAAAGGCCGCCTGTCTGTCTGATTGGGCCCATGTGGACCGAGCGGGACTTCAGTGGCCCCCACATAAGGGATCTGGTCTCTGACAATCACGGGTCACCCCCAAAGGTGGAGTCCGATCGTCTACACAGCTTTCTCAGAACCCTCAGAACCCTCGGGGGAGGAAGGCTGCGAGCTGCCCACCCCCCCCCCGCCACCCCGCCCTGCAGAGGAGGAATCTGGGCTCAGAGGGAGCTCGGCCCCATCAGCGGCTCCCGTTCCCAGCCCATCCCCGGCCCTTACCAGCTCCCGTTGGCTCATTTCGGGCTTCATTTCTATTGGTGTCGCTGCGGCACAAAGAGACCAGGGTGCAGGGGCAGGCTGTGAGGTTGGGGAGGGGTGGGCAGCAGCTCCTGAAGACCCCGGGTGATATGACTTCTCAGGCAGGTGCTCGGTGAGGCTCGGCTGTCTCCCCGCCCACCGCCACCCAACCCCAGGGCGACTGTGAGGGGGAGGAGGCTGATGACGGACTAAGTGCCCCATAGCTGTGGGTTTCCGTCCCGGCTCCCCCACGGACTGGCCTGTGTGCCCTAGAGCCCTTACCCCCTCTCAGCCTTTCTGTCCCTGGACACGTGGGACCTTCTATCAGGCAATGGGGTCAGCGATGCGGGTAAAGCCCCCGCAGGACGCCTGGCACAAGGTACGAGTGCGCAGTAAGTGTCCCCTGGAGGTGGCGCTGGGGCCCACCGTCACCAAGGCCACAGGGGTGGGGGCTGGTGCTGGGTTGACAAGGAGGGAGGCATCTGCATGGGTCTTCCAGAGAAAAAAGATCCTGGTGGTTTTCCAGAGCCAGACTCCCCCAGGGAGAGGCGCCGAGGGTCGAGGTGGACACCGAATTCCCCTGGAGAGCCGATGCCGACACCGTGGCTCCTGTCTGTCCCACGGGGCGCCCCCTTTGGCGACCCTCTCCGATGCCACCCCCCCAGTTCCAAGGGACGAAGGGAGCACAGGTGCTGAGCCGACGTCTTACCTGGACCCCAGGTGTGTGAGAGCTAGAGGGTGGGTGGAGGCAGCCTCAGTCCTGATCCAGCCGAGCGGATTCAACCCACGCGGGCACTGGCCCCGACCCCAGGGCCGAAGACCCAGAAGTGGACGCGAGATGCCGAGGGCCGCCGTGATGACGTGGTTGGTCTGGAAGGATTTCGGGGGTCTGGGCCCGTGCCCACGGCAGGGCTTTCCTCACCACAGTGCAAACCCACACGGTGGATCGAGTCTGTTTAAACGGGCCTGGCGGGGACCCCAGCTTTCTGTCAGCTGCTGGCACTCAGGTGCCCACACCGTCTCTGACACCTCCCCTGGGAGGCGGGGAGGAGGCTTGGAAATATTGCTTGCCGGGGTGGGGCTCCCCTCGCCTTCCAGAATTCCCCGGGGTCCTGGGAGAACAGACAACGGAGGAAGGGATGTGAATCTCTTTCCTCTTACACAACATGGAGACCAAGGGAGCCATGGATGTGGTGCGTGGTGGATGCCCAGCCGAATCCGGTCCCTTCCTCCTTCCTAGGAAGTAGGAACAAACCCCTGTCCTGCTTACTGGTGGGATGGCTGTGGGTATCTGAGGAGCTACGAGGCGTTGTTGGCAGGAAAGAGTGAACCAAAGCATGGAAGGTGGTGAATCACTGAGAAAGTGCATTTGAGAGGGACCTGGGGAGTAGGTGAAGGAGAGAGCTGGGGATCTGGCAAAGGATACTCAGCAGAGGGAGGAGCCCGTGCAAAGGCCCGGGGGTAGGAACCTTCCTGCTGCCAGTGTGGCTGGAGGGGAAAGAGGAAGGAGAGAAGGGCTGTCAGGCTATAGGGAAGAGCCAGACCACACAGGGCCCTGCTTCGTTGCCCGGCAGGGGAGAAGCAGGGGGGCCGGCAAGAGGTCATCGCTTTGATGCAGATGTGAGGCTGGGGGCTCACGCCGGTGGTAGCATGGAGATGGGAAGACAGCACTGGATTCTGAACACATTTTGAAAAGCAAACCCCCGTGATTTGCTGATAGCTTGGATGTGGTGTGAGAGGAGGAGAGTGGTCAGCGTGCCTCCGAAGTTTCTGGCCTGAGCAGTGGGAGCACAGAGGTGAGTGCCCACCTTGTGGGCCCGTGAAGGTGATGAGGGGGCGGTGGAGACATGCGGTGGTCCGGCTGCTGAGCTGATCTCCAGCTTCCCAGGCGATGGTGGCTCCCATGGCTAGAGTTTGCACTACCCCCTCCCAAACCGAGAGGAACTGAGGCTGGGGAGTGGGGGGCAAAGGCCTCAGAGTCCGAAGCGAGGGAGGACAGGATCCACCTGTGGGCAGCCCCCCGGCAGCCAGCGAGCCGGGCGCCCTGACGGCCTCACCTTCCAGAACCAGTGAAGCCTTGGGACATATCATCGCCTATGAAACACTGGCCGATGAAGCTCAAAACATCTCCTCTCCATAAACGTGGCTGTGCTCACACACACACTCACGTGGGGTCAGGCACATATTAATACCCACGAGGTCATTGGTGATTTGTGTTTTTCTCTTTATACTTGTCTCTCTAAATTTTCTTTTTTTT
>NW_028039022.1:0-490 GCF_054177405.1 Leptonychotes weddellii | reverse complement strand
CGGGGGCGGGCGAGCCATGGTCCGGGGTCCCCCCGCTGACGCTTCACCGCGAAGCCGGGCCCACGGTAGTGACGGTGGTCACCGCGGAGCAGGACCTGGCGGTGGAGACGGGCTTTGGGCAGGGTCTCTTCGCGGATGATGCTCCAGACCCAGGGGCTGCCCAGTCCACAGAGACAGAGAGACAGAGACAGAGAGAAACGTAGAGAGACCAAGGGATAGAGAGACAGAGACAGAGGGAGGGAGAGACAGAGAGACAGGGAGAGAGAGGGATAGAGACAGAGAGACACAGAGAGAGAGACACACAGAGACAGAGACAGACAGGGAGAGAGAGACAGAGACACAGATGGAGAGACAGAAATTGAGAGACAGACAAACACAGAGAGACAGAGACACGGATTGAGATGGAGAAGGCGGAGACAGAGAAAGAGAAACAGAGACACAGAGACAGAAAGAAACAGAGACACAGAAATAGAGAGTGGGAGAGAGAGAA
>NW_028039021.1:0-490 GCF_054177405.1 Leptonychotes weddellii | reverse complement strand
CCCTTCGGGCACTTCCAGGAAGAAGAAAGTCTAGCCTTGATGTTCTAAGACCATAGAGCTCTCTATCTGCCCAACCCAGAGGAATTATGACATCAGCAGTTTATCAGACCGCTATAACAGGATCAAGGCAATATGCTGACACCAAGGCCAATCTCATAATTTCCCATTGCCCTGTATCTCCCCAGGAACCTGGATGGCCCTGAGGCTGGTAAATGGCACAGGGAGTTGCTCAGGCCGAGTGGAGGTTCTCATCCAGGGCAGGTGGGGGACTGTGTGTGATGACCTCTGGGACCTGGCTGAGGCCACAGTGGTGTGCCACCAGCTGCAGTGTGGCCAGGCTGTGGCAGCCCCCTCAGGGGCCCACTTCAGGGCAGGGTCCGGGAAGATCCTGTTGGATGATGTGCAATGTGTGGGCAGTGAGAGCCACCTTGGGCAATGCGTGCACAGAGCTGAGGCCGGGCACAACTGTGGGCACCTGGAGGACACCGGC
>NW_028039020.1:0-490 GCF_054177405.1 Leptonychotes weddellii | reverse complement strand
CAACGAGAGACTCTTAACTATGGAAAAGAAGCTGAGGGTTGATGGGGGGAGGTGGGTGGGGAATGGGATAGATTGGTGATGGTTATTAAGGAGGGCACTTGTTGTAATGAGCACTGGGCATTATACGTAAATGATAAACCACTGAACACTACTCCTGAAACCAATTTTGAACTGTTTGTCAACTAAATAGAATTTAGGTTGGAGAAGAAATTCTTGAATAAGGTAAATAAATGTTTCTTGTAATTTTGTTAACATGGATTTCAATGTTCCTGAAGCAATACTTGTTTTTATTTTAAAAACTTTAGGATTGCTTGAATGTATTGTGGGAGGGAATGGAGAAAATCTCTGGGCATTGCTAGGTCCTGTTCTTCTTTATTAAACTAATTATTGAATAAAGTGAACAGCTCAGCTGAAAGGAGAAAAAAAATATAGTCTCTAGGTAACAGAATAGTCAAGGGGATTGTGACTAAACTTGAGGATTAAATAATAT
>NW_028039019.1:0-490 GCF_054177405.1 Leptonychotes weddellii | reverse complement strand
CAACGAGAGACTCTTAACTATGGAAAAGAAGCTGAGGGTTGATGGGGGGAGGTGGGTGGGGAATGGGATAGATTGGTGATGGTTATTAAGGAGGGCACTTGTTGTAATGAGCACTGGGCATTATACGTAAATGATAAACCACTGAACACTACTCCTGAAACCAATTTTGAACTGTTTGTCAACTAAATAGAATTCAGGTTGGAGAAGAAATTCTTGAATAAGGTAAATAAATGTATCTTGTAATTTTGTTAACATGGATTTCAATGTTCCTGAAGCAATACTTGTTTTTACTTTAAAAACTTTAGGATTGCTTGAATGTATTGTGGGAGGGAATGGAGAAAATCTCTGGGCATTGCTAGGTCCTGTTCTTCTTTATTAAACTAATTATTGAATAAAGTGAACAGCTCAGCTGAAAGGAGAAAAAAAATATAGTCTCTAGGTAACAGAATAGTCAAGGGGATTGTGACTAAACTTGAGGATTAAATAATAT
>NW_028039018.1:0-490 GCF_054177405.1 Leptonychotes weddellii | reverse complement strand
TCTTTCCTATTTTGGGGGTTCCTCCTCCTAGACATTCTGTTGAGGGGTGGTTGAGGGAATGTACAGAGTCCAAATTATTGACCACAACCCAAGCAAGATGCACCTGTTTTATAGGGACCTTAGGGTTGTTGGCCTCTTGTTCTCCCAGCCTGTCCTCTGGAGGAGGGGCCTGCTGTGCTGTAACTCAGGCAACCCTGTTTGGTCAGAGTTGCCCTGCCCCCTGTGGTGAGGGATGGGCTCAGTGAAAACCGGTTTTAGGGGCCTTTTGTATTCTGGCAGCTTTCCCTGGCACCTTTCCTCATCTCTTCCAAGAGTCAGAGCAGAAGAGATCATTTCCAACCCTCTGCCTCAGAGCAGAGAGATTGCAGTCTGTTCTTCAGTGAGCTCTCCAGTCCACACTATCTCCGTTTCTGACTGTGTTGCTATAAACTGCAGCGTCCTGGGTTGTGCACCCCTCAGAAGTGCTCCCAATCCTCGCCTCCAGGTCGGG
>NW_028039017.1:0-490 GCF_054177405.1 Leptonychotes weddellii | reverse complement strand
CCCCAGGGATCCTTCCCAGCCCCCCACCCTCACACGCTGGCATCTGGGGAATCCAACGAGCCCCCACCTCGATACCCTCCACCAGGGCCAACCTTGACATTGGAGGGGTCAAACAGGCCCTCAGGAGTGCGGAGCCGCTCAGCCCCGTAGTCTGTGTTGTAGCCGTTGGGCATTTCGTAGTGCACTGTGGGCATTTGCGTGGCCACCCTGCCCAGGAGAGAGAGAGACTCTGCCTGGGGGTGCTCACAGAGGGCCAGAGGTACCCCCGGAGTCCCAGGCCTGCCCACTTTGCCACCCCTGGGCCGTGGGCTCCACTTACTGCTCATCGTAGGGAGAGTCTGAGACCTGCAGCACCGAGGCCTGGAAGTCCTGAATCACCTCATTGCACATGTAGTTATGCCAGGACTTGGAAACCTGGGGTAGCTTCTCCTTTTCCCAGTTTGGAGGGGCGCCCTCCCATACGGGTTCCTTGGCTGCAGTCATGTAAGGT
>NW_028039016.1:0-490 GCF_054177405.1 Leptonychotes weddellii | reverse complement strand
GGGCTCCCTGCTCGGCAGGGAGTCTGCTTCTCCCTCTGACCCTCCCCCCTCTCATGTGCTCTCTCTCTCTCATTCTCTCTCTCTCAAATAAATAAATAAATTCTGTAAAAATAAATAAATAAATAAATAATGTTTCAATACACAAAAGAACAAAGTGAAAAATTTTCATTTAATTTGGATTCCCCAGTATTTCTTTTTCTTTCTTTTTTTTTTTAAGATTTTATTTATTTATTTGACAGAGAGAGACACAGCGAGAGAGGGAACACAAGCAGGGGGAGTGCGAGAGGAGAAGCAGGCTTCCCGCTGAGCAGGGAGCGCAATGTGCGGCTCAATCCCAGGACCCTGGGATCATGACCCTGGCCAAAGGCAGACGCCTAACGACTGAGCCACCCAGGTGCCCCTGGATTCCCCAGTATTCAAGTATCTGTCTCTCTGATTAATTTTTAACTACTCCAACACCGTATTAGTGGATTTTCATCAAATTCAATGC
>NW_028039015.1:0-490 GCF_054177405.1 Leptonychotes weddellii | reverse complement strand
TGATAAGATGGTTGAAAAAGGGAAAAAGAAAAATTCAAAAAAAAAAAAGAAAAAGAAAGTTAAAAAAAATTAACTTTGAAAGACTAAAGAATCATGGGAAAAAAGCCATGAATTCTATGTGCAGTATTCCCCTAGCGCTGGAGTTCTGCCGTTCTCACTGATTGGCAAACCTGGTCTTGGCTGGCTGTTCTCACTGATCTTCTGGGGGAAGGGCCTGTTGCCGTGGCTCCCAAATGTCTTTGCCGGAGGCGGAATTGCCCCGCCCTTGCCGGTCCGGGCTAAGTAATCTGTTCGGGTTTGCTCTTGGGAGCTTTTGTTCCCTGCAAGCTTTCCATACAGCTTTGGAGGATGAGAGTGAAAATGGTGGCCTCCCAATCTCCGCCCTGGAGGAGCTGGGAACTTGGGGCCCCACCCCTCAGTGAGCCCCCAGAGAAAAGCAATCACTCCCATCTCCCCGGTCTCTGGCCGCACTCCATGCTCAGCCAGCCTG
>NW_028039014.1:0-490 GCF_054177405.1 Leptonychotes weddellii | reverse complement strand
TTGAGAGAGAGAGAATGAGAGAGAGAGAGCACATGGGAGGGGGGAGGGTCAGAGGGAGAAGCAGGCTCCTTGCTGATCAGGGAGCCCGATGCGGGACTCGATCCCGGGACTCCGGGATCATGACCTGAGCCGAAGGCAGTCGCTTAACCAACTGAGCCACCCAGGCGCCCAGAGTGGACACTGATTTCTTTTTTTTTTTTAAATATTTTATTTATTTATTCATGAGAGTCAGAGAGAGAGAGAGACGCAGAGGCAGAGGGAGAAGCAGACCCCCCGCCGAGCAGGGAGCCTGATGCGGGACTCGATCCCGGGACTCCGGGATCATGACCTGAGCCGAAGGCAGTCGCCCAACCGACTGAGCCACCCAGGCGCCCAGAAGGGTTCATATTTAGAGTGGTAGAAGTAGGCAGGACAGTAGGACATCCCAGTGGATCTGACTGGTGAGCAGGTGGAGAGATCTGAGTGGAACTGTGGGGAGCAAAAGTCCGAG
>NW_028039013.1:0-490 GCF_054177405.1 Leptonychotes weddellii | reverse complement strand
TGCTTATGAAGGTTTTATGACTGCGTTACGGGAAGATCTGTTTCCACTCAGGAGTTGGTGGGGAAAAAAATACTGTCCCCAACAAGCCTCCTGAACAGTAATGTGCGATGTGTTTACTCACAGTGAGAGATCAGATTGTAATGAGCTTTCACGTTCAGACACGGCACACTCGGAAAACCGTCCTCAGCGGGATGGTCTGGTCAAGCTGGTAACACATCAGACGTGTGAGAAGTCCTCCCGCTCCTGGTGAAGGGACTTCGGATCCTCACCACCAGCTCTGAACTAATTTGGGGCACCCAAGGCAGCAGAGCCTGTGACAGGTGGTAAGGAGCTGGTGAAAACGCTTGATGTTCATTGGAGCGTCCTAGCAGGGAAGCGACACAACTTACCAAGTGGATCAGGAGTCATCACGTCCCCCCGATGGGGCAGTGGGAGCCGGACCTCCTGGCCAGCAGAGGACACGTGCAGGGCTGGGCTGTGAGCGCTGCCT
>NW_028039012.1:0-9793 GCF_054177405.1 Leptonychotes weddellii | reverse complement strand
TTTTTTTAAAGATTTTATTTATTTTTATTTGAGAGAGAGAGAATGAGAGAGAGGGAGTACATGAGAGGGGGGAGGGTCAGAGGGAGAAGCAGACTCCCCACTGAGCAGGGAGCCCGATGCGGGACTCGATCCCGGGACTCCAGGATCATGACCTGAGCCGAAGGCAGTCGCTTAACCAACTGAGCCACCCAGGCGCCCCCCTCTGTACATTTTTAATCAGATTGCTTTTTGGTGTTTAGTTGCATAAGTTCTTTATATATTTTGGGTATTAGCCCATTATCAAATATATCATTTGCAAATATCTTCTCCCTTTTTTATTTTATTCACTGTGCAAATGCTTTTTAGTCTGATGTAGTTCCAATTGTTTAATTTTCCTTTTTTTTTTCTTTATCTAGGGAGACATATCCAGAAAATATTGCTAAGGCTGATATCCAAGAGATTGTTGTATGTTTTCTTTTAGGAGTTTTATGGTTTCAGGTCTTATATTTAAGGTCTTTAGTATATTTTGAGTTTATTTTTGTATATAGTGTGAGAAAGTAGTCCAGTTTTATTCTTTTGCAAGTAACTGTGCTGTTTTCCCAACACCATTTATTGAGGAGACTCTTTTCCATACTGTATATTTTTGTCTCCTTTGTTGTATATTAATTGACTATATAAATGTAGATTTATTTCTGGCCCATTCTGTTTCTTTATTCTGTTTCATTGATCTATATGCAGATTTTAACCACTGAGTATGATGTAGCTGTGGGCTTGTCATATATGAACTTTCTTATGAGGTATGTTCCCACTATACCCACTTTGTTGAGGGTTTTTATCATGAATAGATGTTGAATTTTGTCAAATGTTTTTCTGCATCTATTGAGAAGATCGTATGGTTTTTAATTTTCATTTTGTTAATGTGGTGTATTATGTTGATCTGTGAATATTAAATCATCCTTGTGTCTCTGGAGCAAATCTTGATTGTGGTGAATGATCCTTTCAGTGTATTTTTTAATTTGGTTTGGTAACAGTCGTTGAGAATTTTTGCATCTGTGTTCATCAAGGATATTGGTTTACAATTATTCTTTGTGGTGTCTTTGTTTGGTTTTGGTATCAGGGTAATTCTGGCCTCCTAAATGAATTTGGAAGAATTCTTTCCTCTTCTATTTTTTAGAATAGTTTGAAAAGGATATGTTTTAACTCTTCTTTATGTATTTGGTCAAATTCACCTGTGAAGCCATCTGGTCCTGGACTATTATTTTTTGGAATTTTTAAAAAAATTTATTACCAATTCAATTTTGTTACTAGTAATTAGTCCATTTGAATTTTCTATTTCTTTTTGATTCAGTCTTGGAACACTATGTTTCCAGGAATTCCATTTCTTTTAAGTTTTCCAATCGTTGGCCTATTATTTTTCATAGTAGTTCCCTAAAACCTATTGTATTTCTGTGCTATTTGTTGTAAATTCTCCTCTCTCATTTCTGATTTTATCTATTTGAATCATCTCTCTCTCTTTTTTTTTCTAGTAAGTTTGGCTAAGGGCTTATCAATTTTAACTTTTCAGAGTGAGCACTCAGTTTCACTGATATTTTCTATTTTTTGCTTTGTTTTATTTTGTTTTTGTCTGTATTTTATTTACCCCCATTTCCATTCTGATCTTTATTATTTCCTTTCTTCTATTAACTTTGGTTTTGTTTGTTCTTCTTTTTCTAGTTCCTTTTGGTGTAAGGCTAAATTGTTTGAGATTTTTTTTTCTTCTTGAGGTAGGCCTGTATTGCTATAAGCTTCCCTCTTAGAACTGTTTTTGCTTCATCCCAAAGATTTTGGACCATTGTGTTTTCATTTATCTCCATGTTTTGTTTTTTTTAATTTCTGCTTTGGTTTTTTTGTTGACCAGTTGGTTGTTTAACTTCCACATGTTTGTGGTTTTTTTCTATTTTTTAACTTGTAATTTATCTCATAATTTCTGGTTTCAAAGTATTGTGGTCAGAAAAGATGCATGGCATGATTTCAATTATTTTATTGGGACTTGTTTTACGACCTAACATGTGATTACCATTCCAGATTGTCAATTGATTCTTCTGCATCCTCTAATATGCTATTAATTCCCTTTAATTTATTTTTCATTTTAGTTATTGTATTCTTCAATTTTGGCAGGTTCTTTTTTATATTTTTTATCTCTTTGTTGAAGTTTTCACTGATTTTATCCACTTTTCTCTCAAGTTCAGTTAAGTATCTTCATGAGCACTACTTTGAATTCTTTATCAGATAGATTGCTTATCTCCATTTTGTTTAGCTCTTTTTCTGGGATTTTGTCTTTTTCTTTCATTTGGGTATTTCTCTATCTCCTCATTTTGTTTGACTCTCTGTGTTTTTTACTATGTATTGGGTAGGTCAGTTACATCCATAGTCTTGAAAGTAGTGGCCTTTTTTTAGAAGATGTCCTTTGGTGCCCCGTCCTGTGATGCCCCTAGTCATGAGAACCAGACATTCCAGAGGTGTCCCCTGTGTGCACTCTGTGTGTTCTACTGTTCTGGCTGAGCTGCAACTGCTACATGACCTCTGGTGGGCAGGGCCGGCCCTTAGTCCAGCTGCCTACAATGATCAGCCTTGACTACTACAGGCACACTGGTGAGCAGGGCTTGCCCCTAGTAAGGCTGATAGAAAGGCCTCACTGCAGCCACTGCAGGTGCACTGCTAGGTGGGGCTAGCTCCTGCGGCAGCTGAGTGAGAGGCCCAACTGTGGCTACTGTAGGCAGGCAGCTGTTTGGGGCTGGTTCCCTAATCCCAAGGCAGAAGTTGCTCTGGAGGTGCACTATGCTGTCTGCCAGATATGGCCAGGGAGTAGTCACTCCAGGGGCATGCTCATCCCAAATGAGACTACCTCCCAGTGTGGCCAGGTGGGAGCCACATGTGAGGGGCACTTACTGGGGAAGATGGGTTCAGTGGGGTGGATCCACAGTGGAACACCTTGGTTGTTAGTGCTAGCAAGGTAGATGGAGAGTGTCAGAACTGTTTCCCGCAAGTGTCTAACTAGCTAGGCTGAAAGAGGGCAAGAAAAATGGTACCCACTAGTGCCTCCATTCCTAGAGAAAGCTTCTGCAGATCCTGTCCCTCTGGCACATGTTCTAAAATTAGTCAATCTTCACATATACCATAGATGCTTTTCAAACTGCTTCTTCCAAACTGGGTCTTGGTCCAAGAGATATATCATGCTTGCTCTTTAAGAGTGGAGATTCAGTTTCCTTTAACCCCCTGGTTCTTCCAGGGTTAAGTCTTGCCAATTTTCCAAGCTGTTGGAGCTAAGCCCCACCAGTTTTCAAAGCAAGACTGTATGGGGGCTTGTCTTCCTAGTGCAGGCTCCTAGGGCCAAGGTACCTGATTTGAGGCCTGATCCCCTTCTCAGGGAGTGCTTCCATGCTTGTGATAGCCCTCCTACTTGTGGGTTGCTGCCACGCTGGGTGGGGGTTTGGTTTCCTATCACAGCTCTTCCCTTCCTACCCTTCGTGGTATAGGCTGTTTTCTTTTTTCTTCTAATGACTTGATGAATGGAAGATTGGCTCTGCTAGTCTCAGGTCATTTTTAGGGTGGCTTACATTACATGTAGCTGTGGCTTGAGTATGTCTGTGGAAAAAGGTGAGCTCAGGAGCCTCCTCTACCATCTTCCTAAAATGTTTACAGTTTTGGGGTGCCTGGGTGGCTCAGTCAGTTAGGCAACTGCCTTTGGCTCAGGTCATGATCTCAGAGTCCTGGGACCGAGCTCCAGTCAGGTACTGTGCTCAGTAGGGAGTCTGCTTCTCCCTCTTTCCCTCCCCCCTATTTGTGTTCTCTCTCTTGCTCATTCTCTCTCTCTCAAATGAGTGAATAAATAAAATCTTTTAAAAATATAAAATGTTTACAGTTTTAAGCAGTGAGAAGCAAAATAATAAACATGATGATTCTCAGCTTGAAAAGTATATCACATTTCTCCATAAGGTGACCTCCAGACCAGCTTGATATGCCACCTCATTTTGATTTGTTAAAGTGTGACTAATAATGTGTCTTAAAAGGTTTATTTGATATTTTCTTAGTATACTAAGGCTTGACATTTAGTGGAAATTGGGTTTTGATATATTTGCATTTGGCGATTGTGTTCCCTCATATTTATTTTTAGATCTCTAATATTTGAATTTACATAAGGGTGGAAAAGACACCTGTTGAAAAGGAACTAGAATTAAGATCCCACTTTTTTCTATTCATATTCCAGACTATTTTTATTAAAAAAATTCTAACATGTCCCTTTAATCAGTGTGGCTTGAATCCACATTGTGAGAAAAACAACTGTGGTTTCTGAGAAAACTCTCCAGAAAAATTCTATGGTATGAGTACTTGTGGCATATTTCAATATCTTTCTCTCCATCTGTGAATAAAAACAATAATAGAAACAATAAAAATTAATAAACCAAATTATGCAAATTTCATGTTTAAAATTCAAACACAGCTGAGACTGGTCAAACCACAGTGGAAAAAGGAGAGAGGAATGTCAAGGGTTGCTAGAGACAGCAAATCTTAGAAAATGATCCCAGTATACACTCTGGTTATGAAAGGTTTACTCTGAGAGCTATAACAATATCTTGCATTTATCACAACTATGGCAAGAGCTAAGGTGAGCAAGAATGAGCAAGAATGAGATGGAGAAGAATCAGAGTGTTAGGGAGGAGAGAGGAGGTACACGGGGTATGAAGAGAGCCTACTCTTGGTAGACATTCCAAATATCACAAGTCATACATGCATGTTGTAAAGCTCAGGGATTTGCCTTGAGTAGCATAAATCATGTCCCTTTAGTGAGGCTGTTGAGACACTTGGGGATGACAGTGCTAGTGGCAAAAACTAATCCTGGATGTGGTTAGAGTCAGAGAATAAAGGAGGTGGGCTAAATACTACCTCTGTGGCAGCCAGGAAAACAAGAATCTTCTTTAGGAAACCTGAAAGGTTAATCAGGACTTTCCTTCATTGACGTACAGCCATACCCTGTAAAGGAAAATCTAATTTATTTAAAGATGAGTAACAAAAAGAAAGAAGAAAAGGAAGAATAAGAAGAGGAAAGAGAAGAGGAAGGATGAGAAGAAGGGTAAGAAAAAAGGAAAAGGAAGGAGGAGAAGAAGAACTGGTACTTCATCCATAGTAGAAAGAATGAAAAAAAAATCTTTTTTAAAATGTTTTTAAAAACCATTTATTAGAAAATACATTGTTCAAAATAGAAAAAAATATATACCATTTCTACACAAATTAAAAAAATAAACAGTTGCTTCTGAGAAGATGAGCACAAAGCACAAACTCAGGAGTTTAAGGAAGAAATCATGAGACAATGAAATGAGCTGTGACTAGTCTAAATATACCAATCAAAACTGTGAATGGTCTAAATATACCAATGAAAAGATTGATTTTCAGGTCCAAATATATATCTCTAGAAGAAACCCACTTTAAGTATAAACTCAGATTAAAAGTAAAGGAATAGAGAAAGATATACCATGTTAATAGTAACCAAGAGACAACTAGAATACCTATATTAATTTTATATAAAGCAGGCTTCAGAATAAGGAAGATTATTAAGAATAAAGAGGGGTATTACACAATGGTAAAGAAGTCAATTCTCCAGACACCTGGGTGGCTCAGTTAGTTAAACATCCAACTCTTGATTTGGGCTCAGGTCATGATCTCAGGGTCATGAGACAGAGACCTGCATTGGGCTCCACACTGGGTATGAGACTGGCTTAAGATTCTCACTCTCCCTCAGCCCATCCCCCAACACCCACTCCCCAGTGCTCACAGCTCACGTGTGTATATGCACACACGCATGCTCTTGCTCACGAAAAAAGTCAATTCTCCAAAAAGTCATAATATTCATAAATGCACCCAACAAAAGGACATCAAAATAAATGAGGTAAAATCTGATGGAGAAATAAGCAGATCTTTTATTATAGCTGAAGAGTTCAACACTCATCTTTCTGTAATTGATAAATCAAGCAGGCAGACAAACAGTAAGAATACAACTGATATGAACATCACTATCAGTCTACTTGATCTAATTCACAGGCATAGAAGAGTCTATTCAGCAGCAGAATAAACATTCTTCTCAAGCTTACATAAAATATTCATCAAGATAGACTACATTCTGGGCTATAAAACATAGCTGAGCAAATTTAAAAGAATAGAAATACAAAGCATGTTTTCACACCATACTGGAATTAAACTAAAACCAGTAACAGGAAAATATCCAAGTATCTGCAGATAAATAACACACTTCTAAATAACACATGGTTCAGAAAAATTTTAAAATATTTTAAATTATAATAAAATGCAAGTACAACTTATCAAAATTTGTGGAATGCAGTGAACAAAGTGCTTGGAGCAAAATGTATAATATTAAATGTATGTATTAGAAAATAAGAAAGATCTAAATCAATAACATGAATGTTCATCTTAGGAAATTTTTAGAAAAGAGCAATTTAAACCTAAAATGAAACAGAAAAAAAAGAAATAAAAATTAGAGCAAAAAATCAATGAAGTTGAAAACAGTAAAAAAAGAAAATAAAACCAAAAGATGGCTATTTGAAAAATCCATAAAATTGATAAATATCTACCTAGTCTAACCAAGAAAAAAAAGAATAAAGACACAAATTATCAATACCATAATGGAATTTATTTTATATATATATTTATATATATTATATATAATATATAATATTTATATATTATATATAATATATAATATAAAATTGGAAAAGGAATTGTTAAGGATATTAAAAGGTTAATAAAGATATCCAAAGAGCAACTCTATGCCCGCATAGAGTTTATATATATATATTATATATATAATATATATTATATATAATATATAATATAAAATTGGAAAAGGAATTGTTAAGGATATTAAAAGGTTAATAAAGATATCCAAAGAGCAACTCTATGCCCGCAAATTTGTCAACTTAGATCAAATGGACCAATTCCTTTAGAAGATACAAACTGTCCAAACTCAAAACAAGGAGAAATAGGTGACATGAATAGCCCCATAATCAATAATTAATAACCTCCTAAAAAGAAAGCACCAGGCCCAGAAGGTTTCAGTGGTAAATTTTACCATACATTTAAGAGAGAAATGATACCAGTTCCCCACAATCTTACACTTCTTAACTCATCATATGAGACCAGCATTTCCTTAATATCAAAACCAGTAAAAAGGCATTACAACAAAGGAAAACTACAGACCAATATCTCTTATGACCATAGGTGCAAAATCCCCAACAAAATATTAGCAAATCAAATAGAACAATATATTAAAAGAATTATGCACCATGGCCAAATGGGATTTATTCCAGGTATGCAAGGCAGGATCAACATTAGAAAATCAATCAGCATAATCACAATATTAACAAATGAAAAAGGAAAATCATATGATTATATCAATTGATACAGAAAAAGAATTTGATAGAAATTTAACACTCAATTATAAAAACCAAGAAACGCAGAAATACATGGGGACTTCCTTAATTTGGAAAGGAAACATGCAATAAATGGTGTTAGAAGAACTGGATGAACATTTAGAAAAACTAACTCTGGTCTCTACTATACACCACATACTAGAATGTACCTCAAATGGCTCAGATACTTAAATTTTTTAAATTATATAATAAAACATTGGAAAATTGGGGCGCCTGGGTGGCTCAGTTGCTTAAGCGACTGTCTTCGGCTCAGGTCATGATCCTGGAGTCCCTGGATAGAGTCCCGCATCCGGCTCCCTGCTCGGTGAGGAGCCTGCTTCTCCCTCTAACCCTCCCCCCTCTCATGTACTCTCGCTCTCTCTCTCATTCTCCCTCTCTCAAATAAATAAATAAATCTTTAAAAAAAAAAAACAAAACATTGGAAAATCTTTTTAAACCTTGGGTTGGGGTAAGTATTACCAATGCTCAAACCCTAGAAATTATAAAGAAAATGATTGATGCATTTGACTGTGTGTGTGTGTATAAATTCTGTATTGCAAAACCTAAAAGAAAAACACTACTTTCAAAATGGATGAAAAATAAATTGAGAAAAAGTATTTAAAACTCACATTACAAAGGCTAACATGTAAAGAACTTTTAGAAATTCATAAGATAAATATCAAAAATCCAAAGAATATGAATGGACAATTATAAGGATGTGAAACACAAATAGTTCTTAAATATATAAAAGGTATTCAACTTCATTCCCAAGAAGAGAAAATGAAAATTAATATTACATGAGGTATTGTTTTCTATGCATCAAATTGGAAAAAATAAAATGAACCTTGTTAAGGTTTTGTGAAATAGATATGCTCATTCATTGAGTGTGTTAATATAGGTTAATGTAGGTTTGTATGATTTCTATATTTGGAAGTACAGGCATACTTCCTCAGTGATATTGTGGGCTTGGCTCCAGACTACCACAATAAAGTGAATATCACAATAAAGTGAGTCAAATAAATATTTTGTTTTCCTAGTGCATATAAAAGTTATGTTTATACTATACTTCATCTCTTAAATATATAGTAGCCTTATGTCTAAGAAAAATGATGTACATACCTTAATTAGAAAGTATTACTAAAAAAATGCTAACCATCCTCTGAGCTTTCAGTGAGTCATAATGTTTTTGCTGGTGGAGGGTTTTGCCTTGATGTTGATGACTACTGACTGATCAGGGTGGTGGTTGATGAAGATTGGGGTGGTTATGGCAATTACTTAAAATAAGACAACAATGAAGGTTGCAGCAATGACTGACTCTTTTACTTGAATACTTAGAGTCCATTGTGGGTTATTAATTAGCCTAATTATAGTATTGTATTTTAGAGAGGCCGGAGGAGAGGGGGAGAGATGGGAATAGCTGGTTGGTAGAACAGTCAGAACACACACAAGATTCATTAAGTTTGCTATCTTATATGGGCATGGCTCATGGCATCCCAAATCAATTACAATAGTAAAGTCAAAGATCACTGATCACAGATCACCATAACAAATATAATAATAATGAAAAAGTTTGAAATATTGTGAGAAGTACCTAAATGTGACAGATACAAAATGAGCAAATGCTGTTGGAAAAAGAGCACCAATAGACTTAATGCACGGTTGCCACAAAATTTCGTTTTATAAAAAATGCAGTATCTGAAGCACAACATGTATAGTGAAGTGCTGTAAAATGAGATATGCTTGTATATAAAATTTACAAAGGTATAGACTCTTTAATCCAGCACCCACAATTTAAGTAGTTTTTCCTATAGATACAATTGCACATATGTGAAATAATTTATGTTCAAGCTTATTGAAGAATTGACACATTATGTATCATATCAATAGACTGAAAATAACCTATATTTCTTTTTTTAATTTAATTTTATTATGTTATGTTAATCACCATACATTACATCATTAGTTTTTGATGTAGTGTTCCATGATTCATTGTTTGCGTATAACACCCAGTGCGCCATTCAATATGTGCCCTCTTTAATACCCATCACCAGACTAACCTATCTCCTCACCCCCCTCCCCTCTAGAACCCTCAGTTTGTTTCTCAGAGTCCATAGTCTCTCATGGTTCATCTCCCCCTCTGATTCCGCCCCCCAACTATAAAATACTCATGAATGAAATTGAGGAAGACACAAAGAAATGGAAAAACGTTCCATGCTCATGGATTGGAAGAACAAATATTGTGAAGATGTCAACGCTACCTAGAGCAATCTACACATTTAATGCAATTCCTATCAAAATACCATCAACTTTTTTCAAAGAAATGGAACAAATAATCCTAACATTTGAATGGAACC
>NW_028039011.1:0-490 GCF_054177405.1 Leptonychotes weddellii | reverse complement strand
GAAATAAAAGGCATTTGAACTGGCAAAGAAGTTGAACTCACTCTTTGCAGATGACATGATACTCTATGTGGAAAACCTAAAAGACTCCACACCAAAATTGCTAGAACTCATACAGGAATTCAGCAAAGTGGCAGAATATAAAGTCAATGCACAGAAATCAGTGGCATTCCTATACACTAACAATGAGACAGAAGAAAGAAAAGACAGAAGAAAGAGTCAATCCCATTTACAACTGCACCAAAAACCATAAGATACCTAGGAATAAACCTAACCAAAATGGCAAAAGATCTGTACTCAGAAAATTATAGAACACTCCTGAAAGAAATTGAGGAAGACACAAAGAAATGGAAAAATGATCTATGCTCATGGATTGGAAGAACAAACATTGTTAAAATTTCTATGCTACCCGGGAGGGGAAGAATGAAGCGGGGGAAATCGGAGGGGTGGATGAACCATGAGAGACGATGGACTCTGAAAAACAAACTGAGGG
>NW_028039010.1:0-490 GCF_054177405.1 Leptonychotes weddellii | reverse complement strand
TGGCTCCTGCTATTCTCTTTCATTTTGTTTATGGCAATCTTTATAATTGTGGGAATATTTCTGGGCTGGCTCCTGCTATTCTTTTTCATTTTATTTATGGCAATCTTTATAATTGTGGGAATATTTCTGGGGTTTCATGATAAAGTGACTACTCACCTTAGTTACGCCTATCTAAGCAATCATAATGAAACTAATTCCATAAAGAATTAGTTTCTATAGAACAAAATAACAAGACAGTCACGCTCTGTCTAGCACCTTTCTCTTTGCGTATTTTTTAGTTTTAGCGAAAGCCAATAAGGAGAAATCAATAAAGGTCATGTTAATCATTACAAAGGAAAAATGAAAGAAGGCTATGGCTGTAATCCAGAAAATGATCTAAGATTTGGAAAAACAAAAATATCCTAACATATAAATAAAGTTCCTCCGAGACTGTCAGGAGGAGATGCTTGCAACCTGACCCTGTGTCTGTGTCTCCTCATTCGCCGACGCC
>NW_028039009.1:0-490 GCF_054177405.1 Leptonychotes weddellii | reverse complement strand
TGAAGAGGCTGGTGAGTCCAGGGTGTTGGCCCTCATTCCATGCCCCATGTCTCCCGGCCTCCTACTGGCCTGCAGTCCTCAGGTAATAATGATAGTAATCACCACCACCACCACCATCATTACCGCTATTTCCACACCACCATCATCATCATGACCACCATCATTATGGTCACCATCATCATCATGGCCACCACCATCACCCTCATCTTATCACCACTATTTCCACACTATCATCATCATAACTACCACGACCATCATCACCATGGCCATCACCATCATCATCACCATCATCACCACCATCATCACCACCATCATCACCACCACCATCATCATGGCCATCACCATCATCATCACCATCATCACCACCATCATCATCATGGCCATCACCATCATCATCACCATCATCACCACCATCATCACCACCATCATCACCACCACCATCATCATGGCCATCACCATCATCATCACCATCATCACCACCATCATCACC
>NW_028039008.1:0-490 GCF_054177405.1 Leptonychotes weddellii | reverse complement strand
CCTCTTGTTCTTTTTTTTGAGGTGATTTTTTCCGTCTTGTCATTTTGTCCAGAGGAGAAAAGGTGAATAAGAGAACAAACTGCTAACAGGGTAACAATGTCCCCAGAAAATATACACTAAACAAATCAGAAGAGACCTGAAGCCAGGGGAAAAGAAAGGGAAAGAAAGAGAAAAAAATAGAAAAAAAAAGGAAGAAAGAAAAAGAAAAAGATAAAAACAAACAAAAACAAAACAAAACAAAAAAAACCCTAATATGATCAAATATGATCAGGCTGGGGCATAGATCAGTGGCTCACACTAGATTTTGGGCATATTTTGGTCTGTTAGGAGAAAGTGCCTCCCAAAATTTTAAAGAAAGAAAAACTTATATATGTACAAAATAAGGGTAATACGATGGAAGGGTTGGAATATGACTGAAAAGATGAAAATTATAAAATATTTTATAAACGGAATTGATAAGAAGTTGGTTGAAAAAAGAATACATCCAGGT
>NW_028039007.1:0-490 GCF_054177405.1 Leptonychotes weddellii | reverse complement strand
TGAGGGTGCAGCATGTAGGGCTCCACTCTCCCACCCACAGGGTCAGATAGGCCATCTACCATCCGGTCTCTGGATGTCTGGAGTGACTCTGGACTTGAGGCCCAGCAGCTAACAGCTTCCTGTCTCATCTTTCTATCATTGACCAAAGTGCGGATCAGGATGTTCTTCGCCTTATGAAATAATATTCCAGAATATATTTTCTGAGACATCCAATCTGTTGAACATGGAACATCTAAGGCCTTATGATGTGTTAAGAAATGTGAAACCTTTTATTTTTTTTTTAAATATTTTATTTATTTATTTGATAGAGGGAGAGCACAAGCAGGGGGAGCGGCAGGCAGAGGGAGAGGGAGAAACAGACTCCCTGCTGAGGAAGGAGCCCGATGTGGGGCTTGATCCGAGGACCCTGGGATCATGACCTGAGCCGAAGGCAGATGCTTAACGACTGAGCCACCCAGGTGCCCCTAAAAGGTGGCTTTTTTTTTTTTTT
>NW_028039006.1:0-490 GCF_054177405.1 Leptonychotes weddellii | reverse complement strand
TACTTCTAAAGAATCTTGGTTTTCATTCAGTGTTATGACCACAATTACAGGGATCATTTATAATTTATATTTTATATTTATTTTTTTTTATTTTTATTTTTTTAAAGATTTTATTTATTTATTTGAGAGAGAGAGAATGAGAGACAGAGAGCACGAGAGGGAAGAGGATCAGAGGGAGAAGCAGACCCCCCGCCGAGTAGGGAGCCCGATGTGGGACTCGATCCCGGGACTCCAGGATCATGACCTGAGCTGAAGGCAGTCGCTTAACCAACTGAGCCACCCAGGCACCCCTATAATTTATATTTTATATTTAAATGTTTAAAGGTTAAGTTCTCATCCTTTTCTTTTTCTTTAAAATTCTGTTAATTAGTGTTATAATTCATTTTCAAAACAGTTTTCAGAGGAAGGACATATTAAACTTTTCTTAATTTTTATATCTGAAAATATTTTATTTTAGGCAACAGTTTTTTTAAATTTTTTTATTGTTATG
>NW_028039005.1:0-490 GCF_054177405.1 Leptonychotes weddellii | reverse complement strand
GGGTGGGGGGATGGGGAATCCAGGTGAGGCTGGGTGGGGGATGGTGGGACCGGGTGGGGGGCTGGTGGCCAGGAAGAACGCAGAGCAGGGGGAGGGAACAGAGGCGAGCTGGATGGGAAGGCCCACCTGCCCCTTCACTTTTTCTGGCTGTTGAGGCTGGACCCTTAGGGCCACCAGTGTTGGGCTACATCCACCCCTGACCTACTGTTGTATTCATGTGTTCTTTCTCTTAAAGAGGGACCCGGGCTGCAGGGCCCCTCCCAACCAGGCTGTGCCCCTGTGGGGGGAGGATGGGGGGGAGGGTGTGGTGCAGAAGTCCTGCGGGGGCCCCTCCCCACCACAAGCAACCAGATAAAAGAGCTGAAGTAGGTGCCAGCTAAAGGCGGGGCCCAAGGTGCGTACCTTTGCAGGTATAAGAGAGTGGAGGGCAACTGGACTCGTCCACTAACATAGGAGGGCAGTTCCTCCTCTCCCTCCCTCCCTGCCCCTC
>NW_028039004.1:0-490 GCF_054177405.1 Leptonychotes weddellii | reverse complement strand
GCATATAGTTGCTCATAATATGTTCTTATAATTGTTTGAATTTCTTTGGTGTTGGTTGTGATCTCTCCTCTTTAATTCATGATTTTATTTATTTCGGTCCTTTCTCTTCTTTTTGATAAGTCTGGCCAGGGGTTTACCAATCTTATTAGTTCTTTCAAAGAACCAGCTCCTAGTTTTGTTGATCTGTTCTACTGTCCTTCTGGTTTCTATTTTATTGATTCCTGCTCTAATCCTTATTATTTCTCTTCTGCAGGTTTAGGCTTTGTTTGCTGTTCTTTCTCCAGCTCCTTTAGATGTAAAGATGTTTAGATTCTCTAGTGTCTTCTATGCTTTTTTCAAGCCCAGCTAGTATCTTTATAATTGTTATTCTGAACTCTAGTTCCAACATCTTACTCCATACTGAGTAGGTCCCTGGCAGTCATAACCTTAGATGTAAGGTTATGTTGTGTATTTGAGACCTTTCTTGTTTCTTGAGAAAGGCTTGTATTGC
>NW_028039003.1:0-490 GCF_054177405.1 Leptonychotes weddellii | reverse complement strand
GCTATACTATAAAAGCTTGCACCATGTAGATTCCAGCAGAGGATGCTTTGTCTAGTCTGCCTCACCTGGACTCCCTGTGTCTATCTTCCCCCAATAAACCTATGTCCTGCTTGCTTCCTCTGGGTCATTTCTTCAGTCTCAATGGGTCATGACCCATCCTTGGCTTAGAGTCCACTGGGGTGCAGCTACACAGCAGATCATCTCATTCTGCCTTCCTGATGTGTTTTCTGTATTTCTGAAGTCTCATGTTCTAAATAGTTTCAAGATCTTGTAAATGTCCAGAGAAGGAAACCAGCAGTGTGCTTGAAGTAGGTCTTCATTTGTTTGTGTAAGTACTGGGAGACAGAGATTTTACTCTGATTTTTAGAAGCTTTCAGTGTCCTACAACAGTCTGGCATTCAGTAAATGTCCTCTAGGGTAAACAGGATATATATGTGAGTCTCCTCATTTTAAATTAGTCACATCAGCCACTAGCAACCACTAAAAGTGC
>NW_028039002.1:0-490 GCF_054177405.1 Leptonychotes weddellii | reverse complement strand
TTTCACTTATTTGTGGAACATAAGGAATAACATGGAGGACATTAGGAGAAGGAAGGGAAAAATGGGGGGGGGGAATTGGAGGGAGAGATGAACCATGAAAGACTATGGACCTGAGAAACAAACAGGGTTTTAGAGGGGAGGGGGGAGGAGGATTGGTTAGCCCGGTGATGGGTATTAAGGAGGGCACATACTGCATGGAGCACTGGGTGTTATACGAAAACAATGGATTGTGGATCACTACCTCAAAAACTAATGATGTATTGTGTGGTGACTAACATAACATAATAAAATTTCAAAAAAAAAAAAGAATTTAAATAAAAATTTGAAACAAAAAGAAAAACAACAAAAAAAGAAGTTCTTGATGTCTTTTATAACCTAGTCACATCCACTAGGTCCATTCATTAGAAGCCTATCACTAGGTCCAGCCCACATTCAAGGGAAGAGGAATTAGTCTCCACCTCTTGAAGAAAGGAATGTTAACAAACTTGTG
>NW_028039001.1:0-9794 GCF_054177405.1 Leptonychotes weddellii | reverse complement strand
GCGGGAAGCCTGCTTCTCCCTCTCCCACTCCCCCTGCTTGTGTTCCCTCTCTCGCTGTGTCTCTCTCTGTCAAGTAAATAAATAAAATCTTTAAAAAAAAAAAAAACAAGATTGTTCAGAAGCCGACTGAGTTAGTGTAGCCTGGGAAGAGGTGTGTGCCCAGGGACGTGTGCCCATTTTAGACTGTAGGCAACACGAGGGCAAGGTCTGTGTGTCCTGCTTTTTATGTAGCTCTCATTCTGATGCTCTACGGGTGCCTCGTTCCGTTTGGAAGACGTAATAACAGCTATTTAGACGTACACCGGGTCAGGCCGCGTGCAGGGCGCTCCGGCGATCTCATGGCACTCCTCGCAATAGGGCTGGCCTACAGCCATTAGCACTCCGCTTAGCAGGTGAAGATGTTCTAGCTGCACGGCCTTGCTCTGGAGTAAGTGCCCCACAGTCTCAGAGCCGCAAGAAACCTTAAATGTTCCTACTTTCAGTGGGAGGGGCCTGAGCCTCAGAGAGGTTTAGGATTGTCCAGGGCCACACAGCTAATCTATAACCCAGCCAGTGCTCGGTGTCAGTGCTTCGACAGGGCAGGCCGTCCTGCTGAGGCTGACGCAGGGGCCCTGCGGGATGGGCCAGGACTCTAAGGGCTGTGAGGAGTTGAGTCAGGACTGCGCTGCCCTCGGGACTCCCCAAGGCCTCCAAGTGCTTCAACTCCACTTGACACATACTTACGGAGGCCTGCTCTGAGGGGGAGAACCCCCAGCTGAAAAGCAGAGATACTGATTCTGGTACCATCTCAGCGACCAGCATGAGTTGTGAGCAGCCCCACTGCCCCAGGGAGGGTTGGCCCGATGGGGGCTGGTGTTCTAAGTGGACGTCTCCTGACCACACTGCCCCAGCACACTGTGGTGTCAGGCTACTCTTTCCCCAATGCCAAGGCCACTCCGAGAGCCCCTCCCTGTAGATTCCAGCAGACACTCTTCTCCCACCTCCTCCTGGTGTGTCTGCTCACAGCCCAGGGTCCAGTTACATGGAAGAGAAGCAAACACTCCTGCTGTGTTGTATCCTCCTGATGCTTTCTATACCTTCCCCAACTCCCAACCTGTGGGAAACAATGAGCCGCTTTCTTCCTTTCATGTGGGAATTTTGTTAGACTCAGACTTTCTTTCAATAGCGCTAGACAAACAACTTCTCGGTCCTCTGTACAACCCAGCCATGCAGCCCCAGTGTGTCCCGTTGCTTCTGGTGGCAGAGATTTAATGGATCGGAAGTTCAGTGAATCAGAAATCAAAAGACAAAAGAAGAGACATTGATGGCTTGTGCTCTGCAGAGACAGTGGGCCTTCTCGCCAAGCTTTTGTCTTGCTCTTTCCTGATGGATCAGCCTCAGGTCACCTGGCCAGTGTTGGCCTCTCCTTGGCTCTTGAGAGCCAATGGCAGCCTTCTCTCTGGAGGGGACGTGCCAGGCCCTGTCCCGTGTGTGTGGGTATGGGGGCGTGGGGGGCGGACGGGTGTGAGAATATGAAGAATGTGTGAGTGGTATGTGTAGGTGACATGTGGAGGATCTGTAGGCATGAGTCCATATAAATAACATGTGTGGGTGGCTGAATGTGCAGATGCATGAATGGAGGTTAGCTGTGTGCTTATTACTGGGGACGTAGGGAAATTGTGGGTATTTGAATATGTGCGTAATGAATGCACCTTTAGTGTTACGTGAGTGCTTGAGTGTATTTGGATCAAATGGATGCAGGCATTGACATGTTTGGGAATTCTGGGCATGGATGTGGTTGGGGTGTTGGTGTGTTCGTGCTAACGAGTAGGGTTTCGGGTATATGAGAATGGTGTGTATGTGATGAGTGTGTTACAACTGCAGCATTAGTTGTGTTGGCATTTATACATTTGGGGTTGTATGAGTTTGAGGGCATTTATGAATTGGGAGTTTGCGATTATGTTTGTATCCTGTAGCAATGTGACTTACATATCAAGGGTATACGAACAAGACAGGAGTGTTGTGGGTATGGGTATGAGTGAAGGTGTTAGTGGAGTGTATGTCCATGAGTGGGGTTTTGGGGATATATGGGAATGAGCGGATGATCATCCGGATGCGTGTGTAGAAAATACCTGAGGGTTTGGCATGCATATGACTATGAAGGCATGTATGCAGTGGTATGCTGGGGCGAGCCCGACCTGGCTGGTGAGAGCTGATTCTGAAGTTTAGGAATTTTGCAAGCTGCTTGTTAAAATCAGCCGTTATTTAAAAATTAAATTGCACATGCTTACAATTACGTAAATTATATAAAAATAAAAGTGATAATTACAGCTCATTCCTTCCTAATTATTTTACATTTTGCTCTTATCTGCGTCTTGAGGTTATTTAATCTATGGTTATCTGCGTGGCAGAATGGAATGTTCCCGCTCAATCTCTTCCCGATTTGTGTTCAGTGACATCTGTGGGTAACTTCAAATTGGCCACGTGGCAGTATTTACACCACGGAAGTTAGCAAATGTGGCAGATCAGGGCTATTTGTTTATTTATTTTACCTGGAGAGCTGGTTGTTAAACATCCACCATCATACAACTATATATGAGAGTGTTGGGTATTTTTGAGACAGGATTTGGAAATGTGTGTGTGTGAATTGGTGGATAAGTGTTTGTAAGTCTAATGAGTGAACGTGTATAATACACAAGTGTACACCTGCTAGCTAAGTCAGCATAATGGGTAACTGGGATCCATGGATCTTCGAGTGACGGAATTCAGAGGTACCATGAGCTTGAATAGGAAAAAATATTAAATCTTCATTTTTACTAACTTCTAACCAAAATAAATTTATTCCAATATATAGTAGGCAACAATCCACAGTAGTATTACAGTGTCTATGGTTTTATTACCAATAGAAATCAGAGATATTTTCATATCATTTTACAGTTCTTGCAGGTCTATCAAAATGTCACTTATAGGGCGCCTGGGTGGCTCAGTTGGTTAAGCGACTGCCTTCGGCTCAGGTCATGATCCTGGAGTCCCGGGATCGAGTCCCGCATCGGGCTCCCTGCTCAGCGGGGAGTCTGCTTCTCCCTCTCCCGCTCCCCCCTCTTGTGCTCTCTCTCTCTCTCACTCTCTCTCTCAAATAAATAAATAAAAAAAATCTTTAAAAAAAAAATGTCACTTATAGTCACTACAACATTAGTTGTAAGATCCATCGTTAGATGTTATTTAAAGTTTTAATAAGGAAGCACACATATTACCAGTCCACAGATTTATTTTAAAGAGGCTTTGAAAACTGAACTTCAACGTAATTGTTTTCCTTTGTAATTCTATGTATTTTGTTTTATGCATTCAAAATCAGTTTTCTCAGGGGGTTCATGGGTTTCATCAGGCTGCCAAAGGGGTCCATGGCACAAAGACCCATTACTCAGATGCTATGTGCAGATGTGGGCAGCAGATCAATGAGTAGGGTTCTTCTGCGTATGTGAGTATGTGGTTATGCCTTGGGATGGAGGAGTGTATGTGACTTGCAGACATTAGGAGTGTGGGTGAGGGAACAGATCCATGTTTCTGATCCAATCCCTAGAACTAGATTCCTCCTTTTTCCCTAGGGAGACCCAGGGAGTCTTTTGGGGGGGGGAGAGGTAAAGAGATGGGGAGTGTGCCATCAAGAGTGGGTGTGAGCTGCATTCTAAACCTTTCCCTTCTAAGATGGACTTACTCCAAAGTCCTCTTATGCAATAAAAAAAATTTAGCAGAAAATAAATTTATTTTCTGAATGCTGGCTGCCTTGCTGAACAGAGATGGGTGACATTTCTCACTGATTCACGGAGACCCTTGCCTTGTCCCTGCAGACAACTTCCAATCTCTGTGATTACAGGTGCTTTGGCCTTACCACTGACCTGAGCCTTCACTTGTTTATCTCCAGACACACTGTAACCCACCCTGACCTACCTTACTCAGTCCTCTTTGGCTTAGCTAAACACATTGCAGTCTCCACCCCCTGGCCTTGCACTTGCCCTAGGCCTTCCTTCACATGACATTGCCTCCCAGCTCAGCTTCCTGGCTGGGGTGTCTGCTGGCTGGGCTCAGCCAGGAGACAGCTTTAGGGTTCTTCCAAAGAATGTGAACAAAGGAGAGGAGGAGGAGAAGGGAGGGACTAGGATTGCTTCCAGGGGTTTCTTGCTCAAAGCGTCCATGCCCAGAGTGATGGGTCTCAGAGTCAGAGCCCCTGGCCGGCTGCCCCTTTCCTGACATAAAAAAAAAAAAAAGGAAGTTAATTTCTGACACTGATTGGCCTTTTATCCTGGAATTTATTTGTCATTGACCTCTGAAAGGAGGGTCAGAACTCTTCTACTTCTCTGGACTTTTAATCCACCCCCCTTCCTCCGGGTGAGATGCTCTCAAATTCTCCCAAAGGATAGCCAGTGAACATGCCCTTAAGCCTCCAGAGAAGATGAAGCTCTTCACCCTTGTTAAATCAGGTCTCACAAGGCTTCTTCCAAAGCTGTTCTAACCCCAAACCCCTCTTGCTTCAGCGTAAGCCTGTCGATTGGCCTTCGGAGGATGCAGAGCAAAGCTTTGTGATCTCTGAGTTTTGAGAGGGAGCAGCCAGCCTCTTTGGAAACAAGCCAAGAAGCCCGACTGCCTCAGAGCAGCACTGGGGCATGACCTTGAGAGGTCTCTGGAGCCTAAAAGTGTCTATGCTCACCTGTGTGAGTATGAGTGACGGGGGGAGGGAGGTGATCTCCGAATAGACACACAATTCGGCTGCCTCTGTCTTGGTGCCCTTTGTGGGACTGGATCTCCCATGAGGCCTAGGATTAGGAGACGGTCTGGGTGAGGAGCCCATAGGTGGCCAGACCCAACAAGACTTAAGGCCTCTGGACACAAGCTTTTATAGGAACCATAACCAGAAATAAAACCAGAAGGAACCTCACTGACCCCAGGAAGCAATGAGTCATGCTGTTCTTCATTGCATACAAAATTCTCCTCAGACTGAGATTTTTTTCTGGAATCACAAAAGAGGTCTTCCTCGGAGACAAGCATTGCAACCTGGTCTTGTCCTCTCAGTCTGCTCGGGTAGACTACAACCTACCACCTGGATGCTCTGGTCTGATTCACACACACATCCGTCTGTGCCCCCCACCCCCCAACCGTGAGGCTGATA
Organism: Leptonychotes weddellii; assembly: GCF_054177405.1. Classification (NCBI taxonomy): domain Eukaryota; kingdom Metazoa; phylum Chordata; class Mammalia; order Carnivora; family Phocidae; genus Leptonychotes; species Leptonychotes weddellii. The sequence goes on along the minus strand of NW_028039001.1, from coordinate 4,651 downwards.
AACTATGAGTGAGCCACTTGAAGCCAAGCCTGTGTCCTCAATTTCTGTATCCAACTCAGAGCTGAGCCGGAATAGGCCTGACTCCTTCAGACAGTGCTTTCATCCTCAGCGGATGCTGCTGGTTAGAAAGTGTTGTGTCCTCGTTCTGAAAACTTCCATGGAGAAGTCCTGGTGAACTCTCTGGGAAACCCATCTCAGGTTTGAAAGGACAAGTCTTGCCTCGTGGTCCTCATTCAAAGCACCTTTGTCACATGGTTGTTACCAAAATTGAGGTAAGCTATGTAAGACCATTAGCCAGAGGCCACACGTATGAGTAGTCTATAAACATGTCTTTAGTGGTGGTGTTACTCTTACTGTCCTCAGTCTCTTGGACCTCAATCCTTTGTACCACTGACTTTGTGGATTGCCTTCAGGCTTTTGCCCCATTCTCCGAACCCATATTCTTTGGGGGCAATTTTGTAGAGACAGGAGTAATGTGGGCTGTCATCCCAAGTGGTCATCCGTGGAAATGGGTTGCTGTGTGCCCTGGCATTAATCCCATCAGCACCTGCAGTGGTGAGGGAGGCCTCAAAAGTTACCCTCTACTTTGAGCAGCTTCTTGGGGGCCCCTTATTTTGCTGCCAAAGCAATAGCCCCTAGTATGAAAAGGGCCAGGGAAGCACCTGAGTTGAGAATGTTGGCTCTAGGGCCACAAAATGTTCATAACCAGGAAAAAATTACTGTCCACACAGCCTCTGTAGGGCTCAGTGTCTCAGGCGAGGGACCTCTTGGAGTGGGATTTTCATGGATGTTTGCGGTAGGCTCAGGGGAAGATGGGCAGGTTAGAGATGCTGGGGACAATGCTTCTCACTTGAACTTGGATACTGCCATTTTTCCCCGGCCAGAGTGCTCTGATGTCAGGTATTTCTGTGCCTAGATTCTTGCATGGGCTCTCCCTCATTTTTTTTTTTTCACGTTCTTTTCGTTCCATCAAAGCTTCCTTGCAGATAAACCATCCTTTCTTGGTTTTTAAAAATGTGGGAATCCTGAGTCTAAGCACCTTATTTCCTCTCAGATTACTTACCAGGCCTTGTAGGTGGCCTTAGGTGCCTGAGAAACATCTCTCACTACAAGCCTTTTCAGGATCCTGTGAGAACATCCTTAATGCCTGCAACATCGTCTGCTGAGTGTTACTGACCTCATGTGAAAAGAGATGTCAAACAAATATCCCGCTAGTCACACATGACATGATGGGGGTGAAGAAACCACAAGGCAATCCTCCTCATTGACCCACTGGATATTTCGCTCTTGGTGCAGCAAAGCCAGCTGTGAAGGGAATGTGGTCAGAGAGGCTCTTGTATTTACATCTCCTTCCTCTTTACATGGGGTGTCTCCAAGAAATGTCTTCTAGGGGGAAGCTTCACTCAAAGTAAAGCACCCAAATGTCCATCTCTTTGCCATTGGGAAAACAGGACTTTGCAGATTAAAAAAAAAAATTTCAAACCTAAACACAAACAGAGGAGCCACCCAAAATGTAAGAACTAATCACCAAACTGGAGTGAGGGGGGAGAAGAGTCTTGAAGCATAGAAGAAACAATTTTATGTTCAAAGAAAGAAGCAGGACTTTGCATGGTTTGCAGGAACCTTCTGGAACTCCTTATTCCATGGGTTGACTTGAATTGAACCTTTAAAGATGTTGCAGAAGTCAGTGGATTTTACAAGGTCATGAAGCAGACTTATTTTTAAATCAACGTTTATTTAATATCTAATATTTCTCAGGCATTTTCCTAGATACCTAATGGTCTTTGTTTGATTTGATTCTCACAACCATTCTGTAAGTGAGGGACCATTGCTATTCCCATTTTATAAATAGGACTAATATAGGGTAAAGAACCTATCTAACTGAGATGCATCCTGGGAATCAAACTTACACTTGTCTAACTCCAAAGTCTGTGATATGTCTAGCTAGTCCGTTTTTCTAAGGCAGGTGAAAATATGGGGAACAATTGCTTACCTTTGTGGGTTGATATTAGGTCAAAGGGCAAGATTGCCATTCAGCTATTCATGCTTTCATGCATTCCTGTGTTCAGTCCCTGAACCAGTATTTAGGCCGTGACTACTCTGCCGTAGGCACTGTGTTCTTGGTCACAACATGTCCCTTGGGTCTATGGTTTAAAATAAGCCACTGGGGTAATAGCTAGTATAAGGAAATATTTTGCTTCCATAACTCCTATCAAAGTGGTCTGAAGAGATGGATACAAAGAGCCAGAAGTCCTTGTGTCCTAGCATGGTTTTTCAGTGGCCAAAGACTACTTGGAGCTGATAGGCCAGTTTTCCAAGCCATCTTGTCACTAAAAAAAAGCAAAAAAAGTCATTTGCATATAAATGCATAAGCTCTGCCCTCTGTCTAATAAGGGGCATGAACTATCCATGACCCAAGCGAGGCTGATGGCTCTGTCTGTGTTCTGGACCCCATCTCCTCACTCCTATTTAAGGACCTTCTCCAGTAACTATCCTCTCTTTCTCTCGAAGTATTACTTTTCTCCTCTCTTCTGGATCATTTTTGTCAGCATTCACACCTGCCATGATTTCTGTTATATTAAAAAAAAAGAGAGAGAGAAAACCTCCTTTGACTCCATTCATCTTGCCACTTCACCGAAATCTTTTTATCAAGATTCCTCCAAATGTGATGCCCATTACTCACTCCTCATGCTAGTTGACCTATCAACAGCAACCTTCCACCTAGTCAGTTCCTCCTCCTTGAGACACATTGTCTTCCCTTGGCTTCCGTGACGCCATGTTCATTAGCGTTCCTTTAAATTTTCTGGCTGCTTTGTCTCAACTCACTCTTGTTGATCCTTTTTCATGTACCCAACCTCTCCATGTTGGAGCTCATCAGGGCTCAGTCCTCGGAGCTCTGATCCTTTCCACACACACGTTGCCTTGGGGAGCTCTTCCAGCCCCGTGGCTTTAAATATCACCCCCAGTGCCTTCTCTCCCCTCCACTCCAGACACACGTGTCCGCTGCCTCCTCGACCTAGTGGAACTGTTAGAGGCATCACAACACGACACGTCCAAACTCAAGCTCCAGCTCCTCCTTCCTAAGCTATCCTCTCCTGTACCTCCTGCATCTCTGTTTATGGCAATGCCATTCTTCCCGTTGTCCCGGGAAGAATGTGACATCTGTGACTCTCTCCCTTCAGTCACTCACCATGTCTCCTCTGAAAAAAAAAAATCCTTTCACTCTTACTTTCAAAATATACCCAGAGTTCAACCACTGGTGGCTACCCCCCACTGTCAACACCTTGGTCCATGCCACCATTATCACTTGCCTGAAATATTGTATTAGCTCCCTGATTATTTTCTTTGTTTCTGTTCTTAGTGCCTCGTGCTCTATTTTCAATATAACAGTCAGAGTGATCCTGTTAAAAACCCTCTAATGCTTCCCGTGCCACCTGAAGGTAAAAGCCCAAGTCTTCACACTGACCAGAGAACCCATCATGATCTGACTTCCTATTTCCTCTGTGACTTCAGCTTCCTCTACACTCCTCGTATTAACTCTGCTCCAGCCACGCTGATCTCGCTGTTTCTTAGACGCGCCGAGCCCCATCCTACACCAGGGCCATTGCACTTGTTTTTCTCTCTGCATAGAATGTTCTTCCCCCAGGGACCACATGGCCAGTCCCTCCCTTCCTTTTAGGTCTTGACTCAAATGTCACTTTGTCTAATAAGGATTTTTTTGATCTTCAATTTTATCCTTCACCCCTGGATTTTTATATCCTCATTCCCTCTTCTATTTTCTTCTCCAAACCACAATATCTACCATGATATATTTTACTAAGTTATCTTGTTTATTGTTGGTCTCTTCCAATAGAATGTAAACCCAGTGAGGACAGGAATTGTCGATGGTTCTATTTATTACTGTAGTTCAGCATTTTAGAAGAGTACCTGGCCTATAGTCTCTTATCAAAAGTAGCACGTGAATAAATTGGACATGGAGAAAAGGAAGAAAGCTTAGCCTTGAGAAATTGCCTAGTTTGCAAAAGAAATCTGAAAAACACCAAAATAGATCAAAAGCCACTTTTTAAAATATTTTATTTATTGTTCTTTTTTATTGTTATGTTAATAAGCATACATTACATCATTAGTTTTTGATGTAGTGTTCCATGATTCATAGTTTGTGCATAACACCCAGTGCTCCATGCGGAACGTGCCCTCTTTAATACCCATCACCAGGCTAACCCATCCTCTCACCCCCCTCCCTTCTAGAACCCTCAGTTTGTTTTTCAGAGTCCATCGTCTCTCATGGTTTGTCTCCCCCTCCGATTTCCCTCCCTTCATTCTTCCCCTCCTGCTATCTTCTTCTTCTTCTTTTTTTTCTTAACGTATATTGCATTATTTGCTTCAGAGTTACAGATCTGTGATTCAACAGTCTTGCACAATTCACAGCGTTCACCATAGCACATACCCTCCCCAATGTCTATCATCCAGCCACCCCATCCCTGCCACCCCACCCCCCACTCCAGCAACCCTCAGTTTGTTTCCTGAGATTAAGAATTCCTCATATCAGTGAGGTCATATGATACATGTCTTTCTCTGATTGACTTATTTCGCTCAGCATAACACCCTCCAGTTCCATCCACGTTGTTGCAAATGGCAAGATCTCATTCCT
>NW_028039000.1:0-490 GCF_054177405.1 Leptonychotes weddellii | reverse complement strand
GGGTGGGGGGATGGGGAATCCAGGTGAGGCTGGGTGGGGGATGGTGGGACCGGGTGGGGGGCTGGTGGCCAGGAAGAACGCAGAGCAGGGGGAGGGAACAGAGGCGAGCTGGATGGGAAGGCCCACCTGCCCCTTCACTTTTTCTGGCTGTTGAGGCTGGACCCTTAGGGCCACCGGTGTTGGGCTACATCCACCCCTGACCTACTGTTGTATTCATGTGTTCTTTCTCTTAAAGAGGGACCGGGGCTGCAGGGCCCCTCCCAACCAGGCTGTGCCCCTGTGGGGGGAGGGTGGGGGGGAGGGTGTGGTGCAGAAGTCCTGCGGGGGCCCCTCCCCACCACAAGCAACCAGATAAAAGAGCTGAAGTAGGTGCCAGCTAAAGGCGGGGCCCAAGGTGCGTACCTTTGCAGGTATAAGAGAGTGGAGGGCAACTGGACTCGTCCACTAACATAGGAGGGCAGTTCCTCCTCTCCCTCCCTCCCTGCCCCTC
>NW_028038999.1:0-490 GCF_054177405.1 Leptonychotes weddellii | reverse complement strand
TAACCATGAATGGCTTTAATATGCTCAACATTAAAAGTCTGCGGTACTAAGTTTGGTTGATTTTGTAATTCATCATGACGAAATAAAGCTAATTTCTCAATAACATCCTGCTTCATACATTTTCAGCCAAAATACTTTGCTTCATTAAAACAGCTTTTTCTTCAAAAGTAATTTCTCCATTAACATACAAATCAGATATTCTTTTCATATCCTCACTTGGATAAATACCTTCTAAAGCAAAATTAGCAACCGCATCATTCCAAGCGTTTTGCCTATGCTGACGCTCCTCAGTCGTTATGGAAAGCTCATCTAAATCATTTCCATCTACTAAGCTATTTGCAATTTTCTGCACAGACTCACTATTGTCCAAATGAGAAGAACTCAAATTTCTAGCTATATCAACCATTGGTATTATCCTTTTACATCTACCTTAATGTAACTCAACTCGGCTCATTAACCACAATATCAAGTGTACGAGCTACCTTTTGCG
>NW_028038998.1:0-490 GCF_054177405.1 Leptonychotes weddellii | reverse complement strand
CTCTGGTAAGCGCTGTGAATTGTGCAGGACTGTCGAATCTCAGATCTGTACCTCTGAAACAAATAATGCAATATATGTTAAGAAAAAAAAAAAGAAGAAGAAGAAGAAGAAGGTAGCAGGAGGGGAAGAATGAAGCGGGGGAAATCGGAGGGGTAGATGAACCATGAGAGATGATGGACTCTGAAAAACAAACTGAGGGTTCTAGAGGGGAGAGGGGTGGGAGGATGGGTTAACCTGGTGGTGGGTATTGAGGAGGGCACGTTCTGCATGGAGCACTGGGTGTTATGCACGAACAATGAATCATGGAACACTACATCTAAAACTAATGATGTAATGTATGGTGATTAACATAAGAATAAAAAAAATAAATAAAAAAAAGAAGACATTGACTACTAGGTTTTTCTCATGCACTTGTCTTCATCTGTAGCAAGAGTTCCAGCAGTACTTCTCCTGAGATTCTTTTCAAGTTTTAGCCTAAATAAAAATGAGG
>NW_028038997.1:0-490 GCF_054177405.1 Leptonychotes weddellii | reverse complement strand
TGCTCTTGCGCTCTCGCTCACTCTCTCTCTCTCTTTCCCTCTCAAGTTGATAATAAAATCTTTTTTATTTTTTTTTAAAGATTTTATTTATTTATTTGACAGAGAGAGACACAGTGAGAGAGGGAACACAAGTAGGGGGAGTGGGAGAGAGAGAAGCAGGTTTCCCGCCTAGCAGGGAGCCCGATGCGGGGCTCGATCCCAGGACCCCGGGATCACGACCTGAGCCGAAGGCAGACACCCAACGACTGAGCCACCCAGGTGCCCCAATAAAATCTTTTTTAAAAAGTGACTTCGAAAAAGAAAATAAAGGTGAAAAATGTATATGCTTTCAAAAGCAGTAAGGACTTTATAAGCATAAAGGCAATGGAAAAAATCCAAAGGGAAAATCAATACCTTTTCTACATTAAAAAAACTTAAACTTACATAAAAAAATAGGTTTACTAAAACTAAAAGGTGAATAGTAAATTGGAAGATACAATTGCTACAAAAT
>NW_028038996.1:0-490 GCF_054177405.1 Leptonychotes weddellii | reverse complement strand
TGGAAAACTCTGATATCCCCTTGATTTTCCTTTCTTATAAGTGACCTTTGTATTAAACTTCCCAAATAATGCTTTCTTATTCATGAAAGTCCAATTACTATACAAGGATTTATCTTGGAGTTATATATATGGAGACCATATATATATATATATATATATATGGTCTATCTTGGCCCAACATACACAATTTTTTAATTACTTTATCTTTTTTTTTTTATTCTTATGTTAATCCCCATACATTACATCATTAGTTTTAGATGAAGTGTTCCATGATTCATTGTTTGTGCATAACACCCAGTGCTCCATGCAGAATGTGCCCTCCTCAATACCCACCACTAGGCTAACCCATCCTCCCACCCCCCTCCCCTCTAGAACCCTGTTTGTTTTTCAGAGTCCATCGTCTCTCATGGTTCGTCTACCCCTCCGATTTCCCCTGCTTCATTCTTCCCCTCCCGCTACCTTCTTCTTCTTTTTTTTTTTCTTAACATAT
>NW_028038995.1:0-490 GCF_054177405.1 Leptonychotes weddellii | reverse complement strand
TGAAATGCTTTTTCTGTATCTATTGAAATGATCATATGATTTTTATCCTTATTGATGTGATGTATTATATTGATTTTGTGAATATTGAACCACCCCTGCATCCTGGAAATAAATCTCACTTGTTTGTGGTGGATAATTTTTTTAATGTATTGTTCAATTTGGTGTGATAACATTCTCTTGAGGATTTTTGCATGGATGGTCATCAGAGATTCTGGCCTGTAGTTCTTTTTCTATGATACCTTTATCTGGTTTTGCTATCAGGGTAATGCTGGGTTCATAGAATTAATTCAGAAGCTTTCCTTCCTCTTCTATTTTTTTTGGAATATTTTGAGAATAGGTTTTAACTCTTCTTTAAATATTTGATAGAATTTGCCTATCAAGCCCTCTGGTCCTGGACTTTTTGTTCATTGGGAGGTTTTTGATTACTAATTCAGTGTCACTGCTAGCAATCAGGATTTTCAAATTTTCTCTTTTTTTCCTGCTTCAATTT
>NW_028038994.1:0-490 GCF_054177405.1 Leptonychotes weddellii | reverse complement strand
CTTCTTCCTGCAAATCCTATTTCCTACTTTGGGTTTAAATCACTGAAAACAAAAGCTTCTGGGGGAAGCATTTTGCTGGCAACTTGTTGCTTTCCCCTCGGCTGCTAACTTCCCTCAAGACAAGGAAAACGAAGTCTAATTGTGGGTTCGAACTGTAAAAAAAGGAAAAGGGAACATATAAGGAGAAAAAGAACAGCAACATCAAGAAATATTACTCATCCACATATGTAATAGGTATATACACGGGGTCTCGCCGGGATGAGGATTTTAAATACAGAGAGAGCAGGGGGGAGGGAGGGGGAAGAGAGAGCAGGACTCAAGGCCCCCGCCCCCCCCACTGCCCCCAAATTAAGCGCTTCAGTTCAGAGTTTGTTGCCCACAACAGGTAGTGTGCTGGGCTAAAGCTGCAGGTTTGTTTTTTTTTTTTTTTTTAAGATTTTATTTATTTGTTTGACAGAGAGAGAGACAGCGAGAGAGGGAACACAAGCAG
>NW_028038993.1:0-490 GCF_054177405.1 Leptonychotes weddellii | reverse complement strand
ATAATTACCCAAAGTGCATGTACATATAATGGTATTTTTCTAAAGTAGAGCTGATAGCAACTCTGCCAGGTTCATAAGGCAGAGGCCAACCTCACTTTTCATATAAAAATAAAAGTATAGGAACCTTAAATAATATACTTATAACTTCACTTGCACCCTTGACTACAGGGAACTATATTGTTAAAACAAAACCAGCTTATGTTACTGTGGTTTTATGTCTTCAATTATTGGATTCACACAAATCTTGGTTATTTGTGTGAGGGTGGGTGCTATATCCCTAACACCTAGAATTATGCCTGGTAACAACAAAAAATAAAAAGAAAGAATAAAAGTAAGAAAACAGAATTTAAAGGAAAGAAGTGTATCTATATGTGTAATGATAAAAGTAAAATTTTCCGGGGCGCCTGGGTGGCTCAGTCGGTTAAGCGACTGCCTTCGGCTCAGGTCATGATCCTGGAGTCCCGGGATCGAGTCCCACATCGGGCTCCCT
>NW_028038992.1:0-490 GCF_054177405.1 Leptonychotes weddellii | reverse complement strand
TAAAAATCTGAAATGTCTTTTTAAAATTCCTTTTCTACCTAATACTTTTAAATAAACCTAAAAGAAAGGGGTTGATAAAAATTTATATTCTCACTGCAATTTTTAAAACCTTTGTTACCATTGTCTGCTTTTAATTTCCAACTCAGCAGTCTCAATACTGTTGTCACCCTTTTACCCCTGGAAAACTCAAAATAAAAAATACTGAAATAGGGGTGCCTGGTGGCTCAGTCGGTTAAGCGTCTGCCTTCAGCTCAGGTCATGATCTCAGGGTCCTAGGATCGAGCCCTGCATCGGGCTCTCTGCTCCTTGGGAGCCTGCTTCTCCCTCTCCCACTCCCCCTGCTTGTGTTCCCTCTCTCACTGTCTGTCAAATAAAAAAATAAAATCTTAAAAAAAATTTTTTTCTTAGTTGACTCTCATACATTTCTTTTATTAAAAAGTTGGAATTAATCGGGCACCTGGGTGGCTCAGTTGGTTAAGCGACTGCCTTC
>NW_028038991.1:0-490 GCF_054177405.1 Leptonychotes weddellii | reverse complement strand
GACCTGGCAGAGTATGTAGCTCCGAGGGGACAACCTGCCGGCTCTATTCAGATATTTGAAGCATTGACGCTTAGGGAAGCAACTAGATTTATTTTGCACTACTTAGATGTTAAAACTGGATGGTAACTGCGTAAATGGAAAAAAAAACCCAAATTTGCTGGTGGAATTATCTGACCAAGTTCGCTTTGTGAAAAACATTTCCCTACTAATGAGACACCTTATTTCTCCATAAGTTTGAGAGCTGCACTACCCAGGAGAAAGTAGAATGTAAGCCACTTAGGAAATTTAACGTTTCCTAGGAGTCATATTAAAAGAGGTAAAAAGAGGGGCGCCTGGGTGGCTCAGTCGTTAAGCATCTGCCTTCGGCTCAGGTCATGATCCCAGGGTCCTGGGATCGATCCCCGCATCGGGCTCCCTGCTCCACAGGAAGTCTGCTTCCCCCTCTCCCACTCCCCTTGCTTGTGTTCCCTCTCTCGCTGTGTCTCTCTCT
>NW_028038990.1:0-9795 GCF_054177405.1 Leptonychotes weddellii | reverse complement strand
TGTTGTTTTAAGTCACCCAATTTTGGTACTTTGGTACTTTGTTACAGTAGCCTAAAAAACTACTACACTGCTTTATTTTTTTCCCCATTACCTGTTTTTAAGATATTATTATAAAGATTATCAACAGGGCTTATCTTTCACCCAGTATGAATTCCTTCATGACGAATAAGGTCAGAGCGACTACCAAAGGCCTTTCCACATTCCTTACAGTCATAGGGTTTCTCACCAGTGTGAATTCTTTGATGTCTAGTAAGGTTTGAGCCTTTATTAAAAGCCCTCCCACATTCATTACATTCATAAGGTTTTTCATCTGTATGGATTCTCTGATGTTGAATAAGTTCTGAGCTCTGAATAAAGGACTTTCCACATTCCTTACATTCATAGAGTTTCTTGCCTGCATGAATTCTGTGATGGTTAGTAAGTGTTGAGGCACTACTAAAGGCCTTCCCACATTCCTTACATTCATAAGGTTTCTCACCAGTATGCATTCTTTGATGTTGAATAAGCCTTGAGTGTTGAGTAAAGGCTTTCCCACATTCCTTACATTCATAAGGTTTCTCACCAGTATGAATTCTCAGATGTGGAAAAAGTTGAGAACTCTTAGTAAAGGCTTTTCCACATACTTTACATTCATAGGGTTTCTCACCAGTGTGAATTCTCTGATGATCATTGAGGTTTGAGCAATAATTAAAGGCTTTTCCACATTCCTTACATTCATAGGGTTTCTCACCAGTGTGAATCCTCTGATGTTGAGAAAAATATGAACTACAACTAAAAGCCTTGCCACATTCCTTACATTCATAGGGTTTTTCACCAGTGTGAATCCTCTGATGTCGAGTAACAAGTGAGCCACGGCTAAAGGACTTCCCACACTCCTTACATTCATAGCTTTTTTCAGCAGAATGAGTTCTCTGATGTTGAATAAATTGTGAGTTCTGATTAAAGGCCTTTCCACATATCTTACATTCACAGGGTTTCTCTTCATTAACAGTTTTTTGATGTGGAGTAAGAAATGTGGGCTGAATAAAAGTGGGCATGTCTTCATGGGTAAATATTACTTGACTAAAATGTCTCTTCTTTAGGGATAATATCTTGGTCTCACACATAGATTCCAGATCTGAAAGAAAATAAAAATGCGTGTGTTCATTTTTCCTATCTTGGGAGAGATTAAAACTTCTAAAAAAGAAAAAAAGATTAAGGTGAAAATAATATCTGGGAAAGTAAATGCTTAAACAGTTCTCAAATATGGCTAAGCAATTTTCAAAACTGATAACAAAAGCATGGACATTGAGGAGAGCCAAGAGAGGAAATTCAAGAGGGTGATTAGGGAAATAAATGACCTCTATCCTGAAATTCTGATGTGAACCAGAATCACCTGAAACTTCCATAAATACACCCTACTCAGGGGTACCCTCCATATTTTATAGTGATTCTAACCATATATACATGTTTATAAGCATATACCCTCACACACAGCATCATATTGTATGTCTTATAATTTGTGGGTAATTGACCTACGTAAAAAGACTACTGAGGAATAAATGTATTGAAATGTATAAATGGGGGGGTGCAGTATAAGACTGTGCAAAGGGTGTACTGTTGGCAAATCCACATTGGGGGATACCCTAGTCTAAGGTGCTGAATGAAACTGGCAAGAATGGTTTCAGGTAATTCTATGGATAGAGCCTGATATACTGGGGGTTCACTGAAAATAGTTTGCCTTGGAATTCTCTGATGCTGACTTTGGGAGAGAGAGCAATGGAATCTCTCTCATGGCAGTGACTAAGAAAGGAGGCAGCTTGAATAAGAGAAAGAAGAGAGTAAGAATGAAATATACTCTGAGAAGAGAGGTGCTCCATGTCCACATTTTTTGTCATTCTGCATGTTTTGTCATTTCATGCATGCCATGAAAGCACTGCAAGTATTGATTCTGAGTTTACAAATTTTAGCAAGTAGGTGAATTCATACATATGGAATCTGTAAAGAGTGTGAACTGTACTTTTAATTAAAAAGGGGAACAATTTCTGTTAAAAATGACAGAAAACCTGTGAGTTTTCCATTGCTTGTTCATTAATCCATAGGAAAATTACAGTAGAAGCTTAACAAGAGGAAAGAAAAACCTCACTGGGACAATGAATAGTGGAGAAGAGACAGTAGCAGTAAAATCTGAAAGCTAAAAAGCCAATGAATGAGTGATATAAATGAGTGTGCAGACCAGAGAAGCCAAACTGAGCCTGTAGTGGATGAATTCAACAGCACTAACTGATAGTGCAGATCCCTGAAAATGCAGAATTGAAGGCATCAGGCATTTCTAATAGTGGGATACAGAGAATGCTGAAAGCTAAAGAATGAATTCAAGTTTGTATTAGTAGTGAGACCCCTAGGATCCTTTCCCCTATCCCACACAGGATTATACTTCCCTATTCTCACAGAAAACTAGAAATACAGAAAAATGGAACCAGAGGGAATCTGGATTCAGGAACATCAGGCATAGCTGTGGTTATGGGTACTGAACTGAGAACAAAAGATTAACAAAAAATACATATACTTGTGATAAAATAAAGAATATATTTGGTCTTTGTTCCTGGTTCCTGGCACAGAGTTTCACAAACCACTGGAATTTCCTGACTGGAGAGTCTTTTGTTATTCACAAGCTCCTTTTGATCATACCTGAGTTTTCCTAATGAGATGATTCACAGTGGGCACTTAGCTTCAAGGGAGGGTCTGGTCACTCAATGACTACATAATCAAACCCCAATAAAAAAAACTCAGGGCAAGGACTGGGGTAAGCTTCCTGGTTGGTAACTATATGATGTACTTGGAGGGTGACACACCTTGATTTCATGGGTGTAGAATTTCCTGTGCTTGGTACCTCCTAGACCTTGCCCTGTGTATGTCTTCAGCTAACATTTCATTGTATCCTTTATATAAAATGGCAATCATAAGTACAGTGCTTTTCATGAGTTTTATGAGTTGTTCTTTTTGTTTTTTAGTTTTGTGAGTTATTCTATGAATTATCAAACCTGAGGGGGTGTGTGAAACTCTAAATTTAGTCAGCCAGACAGATATACGTGTAGCCTGGGGATCCTGGTTGCAACCAGTATCTGAACTGGTGGGCACCTTGCCCTTTAACTTGTGGAATCTGATGTTAACTCCAGGTAGTGTCAGAATTAAGTTAAAGTGTAAGACATCCATTTGTTGTCAGAAAATTTGTGCAGGCCACAATACTGAAATAACCCTGTTGATTTCATCCCAATTTAGCCCCCAGAACACTGATAATAACTTAACTCCCTCAACTAGGAATGAAAGTAAAGGTCTCTTCTCACAGGAAGATTATGTGTAAGAGAAAAGACCAAGTTACCAAAAGTGGGCTGCCCTCAGTATATTAACCCAACCAGATCATCATAAAGTAAACAAGACTCAATCCCTACTACACAGAAGTTCCAATCATCTTTTTAGTATCTCACACTTAAAAATGATCAGTAAGCCATTGTTTATCAGACATTTGAGAAATGTTTTTTAACATGAAGAGCCCAAAAGAGAAAAAAGTATCTGTGAAAGAAACAATCAATGCAAGGAACAGAAGAAAATGTCAAAACATGTAAGGAATAACCTCAGAGAGCTAACAATTAAACAGGCAGAAGATGCTAAATAAAGGAACACTAAGAAAACACACACAAACAAAGTTCTTAGAAACTGAAAATACAATAATGAAAAAAAATATTTTTAAAAACCCCAAAAGTTCCTGTCTAAACTTGGAATGTGCACAAAATTCTGGCTTCGTTTCTCAATTGACCCTGGAGAAATTATAGAGAATTTGGTTTTATATGGAACTGATGCAAACTGTGAAATATTCTAGGGAGATTGAAGACTGGTACAAACTTGTGTGTATTTGAGGATGGAGGCTACTTGCCTGGAGAGATGGTAACAGAAGGCAAGGAGAGGCTGGCCTGGTAGTAAAGTCTTTAAACTCTGATTTAGCCTTTCCCTGAAATGCCTTGGGACCACTGTGGCCTGTGCGTTTACCATAGAAATTGGTGGCAACTGCTCAAGCAGCTGAGTAAGTAGGATAACCTAATGGTAAAGAAAAAGTCCTGCTGGACAGAAGAATATGGCTGACCACCTGCTCTCAGGCATCTGCTCTACCTTCTCAGCTATTAAAACCCCTAGAGTTGGTGGATTACAAAAAGGAAAGGCATACTCCTGTAGATGCTGCTGCTTTGTAAATGTTGAAAGATCAAACCCTGATGAGAAGAATTACCTGGTAGAGCAATAGCAAATAAAAGTTATCAGAGGTGAATCCTTAGGTCTCAGGGCTTGTCATTCTGAGCTCATCTCCTCCCATTTCTTAAATCTACCTGGAGGAACACAGACCTGGATCTATCTCTTGGCCCTTCCCCAGACACACTGCCAGACAGTGATTGATATCCTCTTGGGAACATGAACTCACAGGCCAAAATGGCCACACATCCGAGGGTATAACTGTTGTTGAAATAAGACCACAACTACCATGATCATCTTGACAGATACAGAAAAACTGTAGAATGTGGCCAACACCTATTTATGATAACTCGAGCAAAGCAGCACTGCAAATAGCTGAAACTTGGTAAAAGTTATCAGAACTATAGCAAAAACTGTAGTTAAGTGAAGAATTTTAGATATGCTCCCTATAAGATGGGGAAAAAGTAATGGATGCCCATTACCAATGTTACCAATTAAGACAGTCCTGGCTACCATTATAAGCAAGGAAATAACAAGTATGAGGATTGTAAGCGAAGAGATAAATCTAACAGTATGCAGATAATATAATGATCAAACTAGAAAAACAAAGAGAATAAAAAATTAACTTCAGTAAATTTGTTGGACTTCGAAGTTAAAGATCAACTTACAAAAATTAGTAATATTTTGAGTAACATTAGCAAGACGGTGGAATAATAAGTGCTAGATTCTCCTGACTCCCACAAACACATCAACTCAACAGCAATACATGGATCAATTCCCTGTGTGAGAAATCTAGAAACTCGTTAAGAGAATCCTACATTCTAGGCAAGAGTGGAGCCAGCTATATCAAAACTAGTAGGAAAACTGGAGACACCTTCTCACCATGATCCCCATTCCTGGCATAGTGCCATACAACTGGGAGGAAACATCCAGCTTCTCCCTGAATACAAAAGAAGTTGGAGTGTACATCCAATGTCTCAACTTTTCTGAGGGCTGCCTAACTGACGTCTTGGAGGCTTGATTAGACCTGGCGTACCTTAGGCCCCTGGGGACTACAGAGAACAAAAGCACTGGTTTGAACTAGCATGCAGGCACTCACCACAGCTCCTTTCTCTGCTCAGTGCAGAGTGAGTGGGAGGAAAACTTCAGCTCCCAGCTTCTCCCTGGAGAAGGAAAGAGGTGGACTGTGTGTCAAACATTCCAACTTTTCTGGGGTTTGCCTAAGGGACTGGCACCTGTCTCAACAGTCTCAGAGTGCTGTTGGAACCCAGCAGATTCAAGATACCTGAGGGCCACCAAGAACAAAGAAGGTAGTTTGAACTAGCACACAAACTCACCATAGCTCCTCCTCCTGGCCTAGTGCAGAATGAATGGGTGGAAAACTCCACCTCCAACTCGTACCATCTCCTTGAGGATGAAAAGAGTTGGACCATGCATCCAATTTTCTAACTTCTTTGGAAGTTACCCAAGGGACTGGCTTCTATCTCACTATTTCAGGACCTGGCATACACTGGACCCCCAAGGACTACAGAAAACAAAGGCATATTTTAACTAGCATGAAGGCACCATAGCTCTTACAGCAAGTGGGAGAAAAACTCCAGCTCCCAGTTTCTTCCTATGGGGGGAAAGAGTGCATCAAATGTGTCAACTTTTCTGGGGGTTACTTGAGAGACTGGCTTCTATCTTGGAGCCCTGGAGGGACCTGGCATATTCTAGATACCTGGGAGCCACAGAGAAAAAAGAAGGTGAAGGTGATTCAAACTAGCATGCAAACACTTGACATAGCCCTTTTCCCCATTCTAGAGCAGAGCTGGCAGGCAAAACACTCCAGCTCCCACATTCTCTCTGGAAAGGAAAAGAAACTGGACCACACATCCAATGTTCTAATTTCTTCAGGAGCTACATGAGGCATTGGTGCTTGTTTCAGAGCATTGATGGGACGTGGCATACTCTAAACACCTGGAAGTCATTAATAAAGACAGTGGTTTAGACTAGCATGAACGTTTGAGAGGCTCACAGAAGCTCTGACAGGTGAAGGTCTTCTCTTCTACAAGGCTAATCCATAATGAACGGGACAAGTGGCATTTTTTTTAACATGTAGATACCAACACAAAGAATCAAGAGAAGAAAATGAAGAAGTGGAGAAACATAATCCAAACAAGGAAACAAAATAAAGCTCCAGAAAATTACCCTAATGAAATGTAGGTAGAGGAATTACCTGACAGAGAATTTTAAATAACCATCATAAAAATGCTCAATGAGCTCAGGAGAACAATGCATGAGGAAAGTGAGAATTCCAACCATGAGACAGAAAATTTAGGAAAAAAAAAAAAAGAAATCTTGGAGCTGATGAATGCAATAACCGAACTGAAAATTTCAATAAATGGATTCAACATTCAACAGACTAGAGCAAGGAGAAGAAAGAATCAGTGAACTCAAAGACAGGTCTTTTGAAATTACCCAATCAAAGGAACAAAAAGAAAAGAGAATAAAAAAGAGTGAAGAAAGCTTAAGGTTCTTATGAGATACCACGGGATGGTCCAATATACACGTTATGGGAGTTAGAGGTAGAAGACAGAAAGAACAAGAAAACTTACTCAAATTAGTAATGGATGAAAACTCCCCAAATCTGGGTAAGGAAACGATGTCCAGACTCAGGAAGCCAAAGTATTCCAAAAAAGATGTACACAAAGAAATCCACACTGAGACATCATTAGAATGTCTTTGTCAATAGTCAAAGGCAAAGAGGGTTGATTGTCTGGCTCAGCTGGAAGAGTGTGCAGCTCTTGATCTTGGGGTTGTGAGTTTAAGACCCATGTTGGGGGTAGAGATTACTAAAAAAATAAATAAAAACTTCAAAGGAAAAGAGAATTTTGAAAGCATCAAGAGATGACAAATTGTCACATACTAGGGAACCCCCACAGGACTATGAACAGATTATTCAGCAAAATTTTGAAGGCTGAAAGGGACCATGATGATATATTCCAAGTGGTGAAAGAAAAAAACTTGCCACTCAAGAACATTATACCCAGAAAAGCTATTCTTCATGAACAAAGGAGAGAGACTTTTCCCAGACAAACAAAACCTGAGGGAGTTCATCACCACTAGACCTGCCTAAAGAAAGTTTTTCAACCTAAAATGAAAGGATGATAAACAGCAACATAAGGGAATAAAAAAAGTATAAAATCCTGTTTGCAAAGGCAAATATATAGACAAACACAGAATACTGTAATACTGTAACACTGGAGGGTAAATTACTTTTAATTCTAGTATAAAAGTGAAAAGGCAAAAGGATTATAAATAACTACACATAAAAATACGTTAATGGGGGCGCCTGGGTGGCTCAGTTGGTTGGGCGGCTGCCTTCGGCTCAGGTCATGGTCCTGGAGTCCCTGGATCGAGTCCCGCATCGGGCTCCCTGCTCGGCGGGGGGTCTGCTTCTCCCTCTGACCCTCCCCCCCTCGTGTGCTCTCTCTCTCATTCTCTCTCTCATAAATGAATAAAATCTTTAAAAAAAAAAAATACGTTAACGGATACACTATGAATAGATTAAATTACAGCATCAGTAACAATATATGGGGGAATAAGAAGTGTTTTTGTATGTGATTGAAATTAAGTTCTCAGCTTAAAACATATTGTTACAAGATATTTTATGAAAGCCCCAGGATATCCACAAAGAAAATACTTATAGAGATTATAAAAAAGAAAAATAGGAAGGATTCAAAGCATATCAATACAAAAAAAAATCAAAGAAACAAAAAGGAAGAAAAGAAAAAAGGACAAAAGAACTACAAGAACAGAAAAAAACAGGGGTGCCTGGGTGGCTCAGTCATTAAGCGTCTGCCTTTGGCTCGGGTCATGATCCCGGGGTCCTGGGATGGAGCCCCGCATCGGGCTCCCTGCTCAGCGGGAAGCCTGCTTCTCCCTCTCCCACTCCCCCTGCTTGTGTTCCCTCTCTCGCTGTATCTCTCTCTGTCAAATAAATAAAATCTTAAAAAAAAAAAAAAAGAACAGAAAAACGACAAATAGCAACAGTAAATCCTTTCCTATCAATAGTAACTTTAAACGTAAGTGGATTAAACTTCCCAAAGTGGCTGAATGGATAAAACAAGATCCAACTATATGCCGTCCTCAAGAGACCCACTTTAGATTTAAGGACACACATATCGGCTAAAAGTGAAGAGATGGAAAAAGATATTCCATGTAAATGGTAACCTAAAGACAGCTAGGGTGGCTATACTTACATCTGACAAAACAGGCTTTAAGTAAAAAACAGTCACAAGAGACGCAGAAGGACATTATATAATGATAAAAAGGTCAACTCACCAGGAAGATACAGCAATTATAAATATATACACACCCAACATCAGAGCACTTATATATATAAAGCAAACACTGACAAAACTAAAGTGAGACATAGACAAAAATAATTGGACACTTCAATGGCCTACTTGCAATAATAGATAAAACCACCAGACAGAAAATGAACAGTGACTTGAATACTACCATAGATCAAATGGACCTAACAGACCTATACAGAACATTTCACTCAGTAGTAGCAGGATACATTCTTATCAAGCACACATGGAATATTCTCCAGAACAGATTATATATTAGGTCACAAAACAAGTCTTTCAAGAAATTTATTAAGAAGAATGAAATCATACCAAGTATCTTTTCTGACCACAGTGAATGAAACTAGAAATCAACAGCAGAATGAAAACTGGAAAATTCACATATATGTTGAAATTAAACAATACACTTTTGAATAAGCAATTGGTCAAAAAGAAAGAGAGAAATTAGAAATAGAATTAGAAAGTATCTTGAGACAAACAAAACATACTTATGAGATGAAGAAAAAGCAGTACAAAGAGGGAAGTTCCTACATTAAAAAAGAAGAAAAATCACAAATATATGACCTTACACCTCAAGAAACAAACTAAACCCAAAGTTGGCATAAGGAAGGAAATAATAAAGATTAGAGCAGATATAAACAAAATAGAATAGAAAAATAACAGGAAAAAATCAATGAAACTCACAGTTGGTTTACTGAAAAAAATAAAATTGATAAACTTTTAGTTAGAGTAAGAAAAAAAGAGGAAACTCAAAATAAAAAATGAAGAGACACTATAACTGATGTTACAGAAATGAAAAGGATCATCAAGAGGCTAGTATGAACAATTATACACCATGAAAGTGGATAACCTGGAAGAAATAGATAAAGTCCTAGAAATATGTAACCTACCAAGGCTGAATCATGAAGAAACAGGAAGTCTGAATAGACTATAACCTAGTAAGGACATTAACTCACAATAAAAAAATCTCTCAACACGGGACGCCTGGGTGGCTTAGTCAGTTAATCGTCTGCCTTCGGCTCCAGTCATGATCCTGGGGTCCCGGGATTGAGCCCCATGTCAGGCTCCCTGCTCAGCTGGGAGTCTGCTTCTCCCTCTGCCTCCCCCCATGCTCTCTCTCTCAAATAAATAAATAAAATCTTAAAACAAAAACAAAAACAAAAACTCTCAATAAAGAAAAGCCCAGGACCAGATGGCTTCATTGGTGAAGTCTACCAAA
>NW_028038989.1:0-490 GCF_054177405.1 Leptonychotes weddellii | reverse complement strand
CTTTTTCTTCTTCTTCTGAGATCCCAATTATTCTAATGTTGTTTCATCTTATGGTATCACTTATCTCTCAAATTCTGCCCTCGTGATCCAGTAGTTGTTTATCTCTTTTTTTCTCAGCTTCTTTATTTTCCATCATTTGGTCTTCTATATCACTAGTTCTCTCTTCTGCCTCATTTATCCTAGCAGTTAGAGCCTCCATTTTTTATTGTACCTCATTGATAGCCTTTTTGATTTCGACTTGGTTAGATTTTAGTTCTTTTATTTTTCCAGAAAGGGTTTCTCTAATATCTGCTATGCTTTTTTCAAGCCCAGCTAGTATCTTTAAAATCGTCATTCTGAATTCTAGTTCTGACATCTTACTAATGTCCGTATTGAATAGGTCCCTGGCAGTCGGTACTGCCTCTTGTTCTTTTTTTTTGAGGTGATTTTTTTCCGTCTTGTCATTTTGTCCAGTGGAGAATAGATGAATGAGAGAACAAAATGCTAAAAG